>NW_023496020.1:1645000-1755000 GCF_904425465.1 Colossoma macropomum | reverse complement strand
AAAACAGACTTACTAATGCACAATTTCCTGATGCACTTTCTGGCAAGAAACTCCACTTAATTAAAAAGCCTCAGTGCATTTCACTCTTGGCCAAATCCTGCGTTTCTCTCAGACACTCCGTAGCAAAGCCTGAACTGATTATATATTGAATTTTGGGCTCTTGTAAGAGACAACCAGACAAAACACGATAAGGAGATGTGTACATGATGTTCACGGTTATGAAAAATGACTGATGTGATTCAGTTCAATGGCTGAATGCTGAATGAGCATTAATGTTCATGCTGTTGCCCTCTGGATGTGAACTCCTGATCTATAGTGAAGGTAAAGAGTCGTACAGATTTATCACGCCTTTGACGCTATAGGCTTTATAGCTCCTGTGCGCTTTAATTCAGCTGTGACTTTGAGTTTAATACAGTTTGTAACTTAAAATTCACAGCATTGAGGGCTTTCCTGGAGGTTACAATGCAGTACAGTCGTGTGATAACTGTGTGTATATCAGTGAGATGCACTGCTGGACTAGTGAGCATATTGCCTGTGGTGCTGGTGTTATGGAACAGGAGTGGTCATGACAAAGCAAGTTTGAAAGATGGCCATCTTTAATTTCTTCAACCAAACATTATCTGTCTTTTCCAGCAGCTGGCACTTAATATCGCTCTATCTCCTAAACACACATATACAAACCATCCACTTTATTAGAAACACCTACCTTGTACTTCCTCCCATCGGCCACTTTTCTGGAAACACCTACCTTGTGCTTCCACTAACTGGCCACTTTATTAGAAACACCTACGTTGTGCTTCCACTAACTGGCCACTTTATTAGAAACACCTACCTTGTATCTTCATTTACTGACCACTTTATTAGAAACACCTACCTTGTACTACCACTCATTGGCCACTTTATCAGAAACACCTTTCTTGTACTTCCACTTATCGGCCACTTAATTAGAAACACCTACCTTGTACATCCACTCATTGGCCACTTTATTAGAAACACCCACCTTGTACTTCCACTCATTGACCACTTTACTGGAAACACCTACCTGGTGCTTCCACTCACTGACCACTTTATTAGAAACACCTACTTTGTACATCCACTCATTGACCACTTTACTGGAAACATCTACCTGGTGCTTCCACTCACTGGCCACTATATTAGAAATACCTACCTTTACGTCCACTCACTGGCCACTTTATTAGAAACACCTACTTTGCACATCCACTCATTAACCACTTTATTAGTAACACCTACCTTGTGCTTCCACTCACTGGCAACTTTATTGAAAACACTGAGCCCTGTACTTCCCCTCACTGGCAACCTTATTAGAAACACCTACCTTTACTTCCACTCACTGGCCACTTTATTAGAAACACCTTCTTTGCACATCCACTCATTAACCACTTAATTAGAAACACCTACTTTGTACATCCACTCATTGACCACTTTACTGGAAACACCTACCTGGTGCTTCCACTCACTGGCCACTTTATTAGAAATACCTACCTTTACGTCCACTCACTGGCCACTTTATTAGAAACACCTACCTTGTGCTTCCACTCATTAACCACTTTATTAGTAACACCTACCTTGTGCTTCCACTCACTGGCAACTTTATTGGAAACACTGAGCCCTGTACTTCCCCTCGCTGGCCACTTTATTAGAAACACCTTCTTTGCACATCCACTCATTAACCACTTTATTAGAAACACCTACTTTGTACATCCACTCATTGACCACTTTACTGGAAACACTGAGCCCTGTACTTCCCCTCACTGGCCACTTTATTAGAAACACCTACTTTGTACATCCACTCACTGACCACTTGAGTAGAAATGCCTACCTTGTAGGTGTTCAGTAAGTGGAAGTACAAGGTAGGTGTTTCTCTTAAAGTGGCCAGGTCATTAAAAAAACAGTGATCTTTTGGCACTCACTGAAAACAAGTTCCTCTCCTTTCAGCTACAAATGAGCAGTGCTCTTACAAATGAGGTGATGGCACAGCTGAGCGGAGATGGATAGCAGGAAAGAACAGTGGCTGAATCCATCACAGACCTCCAGTACACATTATTACTGGCAAATAGCACACACACTGATTTAAAACACACTCTGAGCAATAAACATTTCATTCATCATTTTCATGGCTGGTATTTGAACCTTGCGATTGCGGATGGTGAGAGTAGCCGTAGGGCCTGAAAATGCAGCCATTACACTGCTGCCATCCTTTAACGATCACTTGCTATAGTCCACACTAATTGAAGCAGGTGTTGTTGATTTGACCTGTCAGTGCAGATTTATATAGGAAAGGAAACCTCCAACACCGTAGAGGACCTAGAGGCTCAACTCACAGCACTCTATAACCTCACCTGGATGCTCCAGAGACCATTTTAATTAACCGTGACCATCATGTTTCTCATGAACTCCTGACCGGCCTTGTGAACTTTTTGAACCTGCTGTGTGCTCCTGTGGGCTTAAGGGAAGAGCAGGGTACAAACTAACATGGGGTAAAATGTAAAATGGATTTTTTCATATAGTTAATCAGGTTCAAATAGGATGTGTCTCTGGTTACTTTCTCGTATTCTCATGGAAACATAATCTGCAGTTTTTCACAGCAATCAGACAAATATTTCTCAAGATTTATGCTGAAGAATTCACACCTATATAATTTTAACTTTCTGTGTTCTGAGGTCATTTTCTCAATTTGTTAATATCGTCTAAAACTCTCCTTTAAAGGCTCTTCATATAACATGATACTCATATGTTTCATATCAAAATGATCATCACTACTTTCCAAAACCGCTGCAGCAACTTCAGCAGCTGTAAACTCTCCATTTCGTCATCTCACGCCATTTCACATGTGTCTTCGATGTGGACTGAATGAAGCATGAAGTGTTTCCAGTGTGATGGTCAGTCCTTAGTGGTTTCTAGAGTGTCCGTTGGTCAGTTTCACATGTAGTCGGACACACAAATCCACCAGTTCCACACGGTGAGAGGCAGATGACGTTTATCTCAGCCCCTCTGCATAGCCTGTGTATAATCCATAAATTGTGCATTTATGTTCAAGATTTGATACTTGTACAATGTACACTACATATATAACCAGATATTTTGAAATATATGCCCAACCCTTTATGATACATGTGCAAATATGACTATTTATCAGATTTCCATATGGGATCTTAACTAGCTAGCGAGCTAGCCAGCTAACGTTATCATGATAGCTGTTTGAACTGTTAGGCTGCTGTTATCACAGTTTACTAGCTAGGTTACAGATTTTTTCTTGATATAAAAATGATACAAGATATGAAATTAAGGCTCAGTAACACACTGCAGATGGTTGCATATAGCCAGAATGATACCATGCACAAAAGCCTAGCTATCAGCTAGGCTACTGATATCTCTTTCAAGTTGCGTACCAATAGTACTCCAAGACTCAGGAGTACAGACACATAAGCAGGTTAACTTTAATCCCTTTAGTAGCCATAACATGCAATTTCCCCCTATTTCTTGAGCTCCCTCAGGTTTTTAGTGTGTTTAAATGCGATTATTTTCTATTGTGGCTGTGTGAATTACTGTGTAGTTTTTATTTTTCATCAGACTCTCTCTTTCACTGTGCTGTGTTCTGCTAAGCTCAGAGTTCGTCTGTAGTGCTGTTTCAGCAGCTCCTGACTGGGCCCTTAATCTCGTCAGGTTGCAGTGAGGTTTATAATCTGATTCAGCTCGTGTATGCTCTCCGTGGTTTCTCTGCAGTGCAAACAGCGGGAGCGTAATATCTCGGACACATTACTGCTGTCTCTGTATCAGCTACACTCGCCGCAGTCACGAGCTTACCTGCAAAAAATGATCAGTGAAAACATTTTAAAGGTAGCCAATATAACTGATATTTCACATTATGAGTCCACTGTAAGAAAATTATTATAACAATGACATGATTATTCAATTTATTCAATTTCAATTTATTATATTTTTTACTTAGTTCTATCTATCTATCTATCTATCTATCTATCTATCTATCTATCTATCTATCTATCTATCTATCTATCCATCCTGCTACTTATACATCCATCCATCCATCCATCCAGCCAGCCAGCCAACCGTTTATGTATCCATATATCTAGATCTGTCCAACTGTCGATCTGTCATTCCATCCATCATTGGCCTATCCACTAATTGATCCATCCATCCATCCATCCATCCATCCATCCATCCAACCATCCATCCACTCTTCTTATTATTAACTGATCAATCTTTTAATTCATCTATCCAGACATTCATCCTGCTGTCCATTATCTATCAATCCATTTTTCTTTGTATCTCTGTAATCTTCCCTAACTTCCCTAATCTTTTTCTGTAAACACCACCCCATTCATCTCTCTCTCTCTCTCTCTCTCTCTCTCTCTCTCTCTCTCTCTCTCTCTCTCTTTCTCCCTCTCTCTCTCAGTAATTAGATTAGAGCTGGATGAGACAGAGAGTTTAGATAAATATGGCTGTGAGAATAACATGGGGGCTGTGGCTCTGATAAAGAGCCATAATAATACAGTGATAACACTTTCTCTCTCTCTCTCTCTCTCTCTCTCTCTCTCTCTCTCTCTCTCTCTCTCTCTCAGAGGGAAACAGATGGGTCTGTGTTTCCCCCACTCCTCCTCCTCCATGCGTTTTATAATAATTCACGCTCACACTGGATGTCACAGTGAGAGGACGAGAGCTAATGCGCAGGAGTGTAAAATCATGATGCATTGATCTGAAGGTGAAGATTCAGCCGTATCAATGTTAGAATCCAGTCAATCAGAATGCTATTCTGCCTTGTTGGCCAAAATAAAACCCTCAGACTATTTTTAGACATTAAAAATCAATTAATATAATCTGTTTTAATAAAATCCTGAGGCTGTTTTAAAGTGTAAAAAGGGCGGGGCTTCAGTCAGTCATGTCAATGTTGAGAATCTGCTTGCTAATCTGTCATTCATGTCATAACTTATGTTTTTATCATTGTTTCGTTTGCTCTATACATTGTGTGAACACTTCATAATGATTGATGATCACTGACCAATGGCAAAGCTCCATATATTACTGTGAACAAACTTTTTACATACACATACATTAAAGTTAAAGGGGAATTAAACTGACTTTTCAAAATTTCTGCCTAATTAACTGGTTAAGATGTAAACAGAGTCATTCACAGTGGTCAGAATTGTTCACAGTGGTGGTGATAGGAACCAGACGTCCACCTCTTAAAGCTCCCTCACAGAAAGGTATTACATGAAATGGTTATGAATACATGGCCTGATGTCTGAGACAGTCGCCATGTTTACATTCAGCCTAATTTGACTAATAGCTCAGAATTCAATAGAATATGTCCATGTAAACATCTCAATCGGAATAAGATAGTCCGATTGAGGCCATTCAGAAAACAGTTTCTATCTGATTGAACGAGGTGGATAATCCTGTAAATAATCCATTAAACAAAAGAATAATATCCGTGTACACTCCAGTATCTGATTACATTCCCAATCGGAAAGTTTAAGTACGTTTGGCGCATGTTTGTTCGCATCATAGCAAAAGTTTATAATGTTCAACATGATGGGAGCAGAAACTGGTCTGCAGAGGAGACGAAGTTTATGCTCTGATCTTTAAAAGACGGCAGTGGGACCAGCGTCCAGCTTATGTGTCTCAGAACACAATGTCTTCCTCTCGCCCTTCTTTAATAAGTACATGTGAAGTACGTTTTCCTGAGTCTGACATCATTTTAAAGTAATTAAAAACACAAGCACTGCTCACTGCTGCTCGTCTCACTCTGGACTCACATGCTGCTCGCTGTCATGTAAACAGAGATTTTTCATCAGATTGTTGAGTAGAGGGAAATATATACACCTTAGTCTTAATCTATAATCGGCACGTATTCAATCAGATTTGCAAAAGTCTTTGCACGTAAACACAACCATTAACAATATTTTTAGATTTTGACCTGATTTTATTTATGTATTACAGTATACAGAAGTTAAGGCACCCTAGTTAAAATAAGTTTTTAATGTAAATAATCTACAGAGAACACACTTAAAAATGGTATTTCCTGCTTATTTTGAGTTTAACATATTGGAAACACGTAAAACATCAAATATAAGATGTGTCATAACTTTTGCACAGGCTACATTTTATGCTTTTTTTCTCCATCCATCCACCCATCCACCCATCCATCCATCCATCCACCCATCCATCCATCCATCCATCCATGCATCTTCTAAGTCGCTTATCCTTATGGATCACAAACGGTGCTGGAGCCTATCCCAGCATTCATTGGGCAGAAGGCAGGAGCATTTTTCTTCAATATGTTATTCAGTAAATAAACAGTAATTGTGCATTAAAATGTGCAGAAGTGTGTTTTCTGTATAAGATGTATTCACTTATTAAAATTAACAAAACATGGAATTTGACCGGGGTGCCCAAACTTTTGCACACGACTGTACAGAACAGACATTAGTGTGAGTGTTAGCGAGTGTGTAGAGCTAAATTAGTCTCGTCAGTGGAGTCTCTCTCTGGATAGGAACAGATGGCGACAGACAGCAGAATCCTGAGGGATACACCTCCAGTCCTGTGTGTGTGAGAGAGAGAGGAAGAGAGAGAGGGAGAGTGAGAGAGAGACCATGTGGGGATCAAGGGCTTGTCACTGTGCCAATCGGCCACAAAACCCTTGGAGATCTCCTAATCCTGCTCATTGTTGACAGGTCAGTGGGTTGCAGTAACTGTGTGTGTTTCAGAGGCCTAAGACTAGACCAGAGGCTGTTTTCCTCTCTGCTCTACCAACTGAAGGCCTACAACATTAAAAAGGACATGTTATGCTTTTCTGTTTTCCCCTTTCTCTGGATCAAACTGATATGGCAGAACTGACGCTGCTGGAGAAACAGCCACAGTGGAGTTTACAGTTGCTCAGGAGAGAAGGGTCTGTCTGCAGACTGCAGGACAGGGGTGGAACATGAAGGGACGGAACCACTCTGGGGATTCACCAGTCAGAACTGAGTGGGCGAGCTGACCAATCAGAGGGTGACAGAGGGTGAATAGAGATGGACAGTATGAGGAAAATGTTTTTGAAACATTGAAGCATTTAGCATAAAAGAAATTCCTCCACAATTCAGTGTGTGAGGTGTAAACAGAGTGATTCAGAGTGGTTTGGTGTGAAACGGTTCAGATTTCTTTACAGTGGAGCTGATAGGAACCAGGGGTCGCCATGACTACAACACAAATATAGACATGTTATTTACTATCCAAAACCACCAGTGAACCTACACATGTGTTTTGAGTTTTATATGGAATGTTGATGATGGAAAATAGTGGAAAATCTGAAATAATACTATTTTGCCTCAGCATGTATCTCTCCACCATGCACAGATTTTAGGGCCAAAATATTCTCAAGATTATTGTAAAACAGTGTCTCAGACATCAGGCAGTGTATTCATAACCATTTCATGTAATAAGGTGAGGGAGCTTTTAAATGTAGACGTCTGGTTCCTATCACCACCACAGTGAACAACTCTGACTCTGTAAGATTCTCCAGATCAGAGTGTTTCTCACCAAAATACTCTGAATGACTGTGTACATCTTAACCACTTAATTGTGCAGAAATGTTGAAAAATCAGTGGAGTTTAAGTCCTTTAAGGTCGTTCATGTGTGTGAGCATTTGTATTCACTTTTGATTAAAATATTTCTGAATCCAATGCAACATAAATGGAGAACAGGCCTACAGAGCAGCACATAATATCAGAAAAAATAAGAAACAATGTAGAAAATGGCGCATTTAATAGTTTTACTGCTTCCCAAAGTTGCCCTGCAGTAAAGCGATCTGTCCGGGTGATACGGTTGCTTAGAAACAGAGGCCTTTGTCCTGCCTTTCTCTCTCTCGCTGGGCTGGCATGACCTTTGCCCCACATGGCCGTCTTTGCCCCCAGCTGACCCTGTCAGGCTGGGCTAATCTGTCCGATCTGACTTGGGGAACTCAGCGTCCTTTGGCCAACCACTGTGATCTGACCTTATACAGACGTGATGACCAGAGGGGGGTGCTGTTTAGCAGCGAACAATTCAGCACACACCCACTTTATGCTACCACTAACTGGCCACTTTATTAGAAACACTTATCTTGTGCTTTCACCTACTAGCAACCTTATTGGAAACACCTACTTTATAGGTCCACTATAAAGGTGTACAATTGCAGACTGTAGCCCATCTGTTTTTAATCATGTCAGTGTCCCTGCTAGGTGTAGAGTGATTCACCACTCAAAATTATCCAAGAGCAACTCTGTAGTCAGAAACTGACCACTGATGAAAGACTAGATGATGGCTAACACAAACTGTGCATCCACAGATGAGCTACAGTCCCATGAGCACAAGACACTTTCGCTACAAAAGCATTCATGTATCCACACAGCCCTTCATTTAACTTATCACAAAAATATTTTCAGCAGGACACACACCCACACAACCTTAGCTAACCTGCCTTGTCTCTGCAGCTGTCCTTGATACTTTGCTTGCTAACTAACGTCAGCTAGATCAAAATGTGGCTAGCTACACTCCTCAACAATGTGTGTTTCAATAAACAGACTCAGTCAGTCACTCGGTGAGTCAGTGAATGAAAATGCCTCTTCTAAGCTGGCACACTAAAATAAAAATCCTAAAAAGTGAGACTAAACAATGTTTCACCTTCATGTTTATGTCAGTTATGATCAACCCTAGAAATCTGTTTATTTGTTGTTTTGAAAATTAGCCTTATTAATGTGTGACATCCTATTATGTCTACAGTTTTTTGTAAGACTTGTGTTAAACAAAGGGAAAAGTAAACACTAACATACCATTTTAATGACAATTTCATAAGTCAATAATGATTGAACTGAATTGTTTTATGTACTTAGTCATTTGTGTATAAGTAAGGGCTACTTGTCTCATCTAATGATTACATCTGCAGCGAATTGCTCAAAGTATTTGTGTCACTTGTGAGCCTTGC
Source organism: Colossoma macropomum (assembly GCF_904425465.1). NCBI lineage: Eukaryota > Metazoa > Chordata > Actinopteri > Characiformes > Serrasalmidae > Colossoma > Colossoma macropomum. The sequence goes on along the minus strand of NW_023496020.1, from coordinate 1,746,020 downwards.
AGTCTGAAGGCCCCTGAGGACCCAGGCAGTTGGTGGTCCCTGAGCACTTGCCCAAACATCCTGGTCAGTAATCCATCCCTACTGCAACTCTACTCATGGGCTGTGTTAGTTCTGCTTACGGTTGTTTTCTTTTAGCTCTAGCAAGGGGCAGTAGCACACACAGCTTCAACCCTCACAGCAGTGGAAGTGTTACTGAGTAACTTCTAGAACTGCAGTGGATATTCTTAGACCATCCAGCATCTGCTAGTATAGGAACTGAAATGAGGTTGTATTCTTCTCTTTTTGGATCTATTAGGCATAAAACAGGGATCACAACCCAAATGTTAAAAAGAGCCATTTTGTCCTTTCAACAGAAATCAAACCACTTTGGGAGCCACAACATTTTATGTAAATATTTCTCAGTAATGTCCTAGTATAGGCTAAAAAACGGTATAAACGAAAGCGCAGGCTCAGCTATAGCTGCTTTTCCTGCATCTCCAGCAGGAGACTTTTCTGCAAAAATAGAACAGTTTCTTTTTGACTTTTTATGAGGCTAAATTCAGCTTCTCATTCACCAGTTTCTTGTTTGAATTTTTTTTTCCACCTTAAATAGTGCCTGAGGCACCTGAATGTAACTGCTACACAATTTAAGGTGGAATGGGAAAATCTGAATGAGAAGCTGACTTCTGGCTTCTCATTGCAGATTAAACGTATCAGGAAACCAACTGGAGTGACTATAAATGCAAATAAATCTTAAATCTCCCTCTTCGCCTTTTTGTTAGGTACTAGGATTAACCTTCAGGATTAAAGGGTGAATTAGCAGTTATACATGAACTCCAGCATTTAAGATCAATTATTGTTCAAAACTGTGTTAGGAGAGCAGAGCTTTATTTTACTGCAAAGGAGGATTATTTTATTTTTACCTGCAAATCTAATTCTGCTGTAGAGACACAACAAAGCAGTAAAAGAACTGCATGTGCCAACCCCTGGTCTAAAATAAAACACTAAAGCTCCAAAGAGAGAGGAGTGATCAACATTAAAGCAGAACAGGAGCTGAATCAGCACAACAGAATGAAATTCGAAAAAAAGAATATTAGGATGTGAATGTTAATGTGTAAAACGGAACTGAGGAGAAAGTAGATTCACTATTATACTGGAGGGAGTGTATGAAATAGTGTAATAGTAATAGTGTAATAGTGAATGTACTTTCCCATTGAAATCCCATGTTGGCTGCTAACTCACTCACTGCTGGTGCTTCAATGGCAGCAAAATGTTTGTTGTATCAGTTGTTCTGTAAAGTCTCTGTTCTAGTGCGGTTCTGCGCTCTTCCTCACATTAACTGAGATCTTCCTCATCTCCTCTTCTGTCTTCAGTGTGAGGAATAAGGGACAGTCACTCTTTACACCAAACTCTTGGGAAACTGGGTGAGTTTTCAGATTTACAGATCTGCTGCAGCACATTGTAAAGTTTTTCAGAGGAATCCAGGCAGAGTTACAGGTTCTAGACTGTGAAAGACCAACTGGGTAAACCAGTCTGCTACAGGGCCACCCTGAGGCAGAGCAGAAATACAGAAAGTATATAAAGACAGAAATAAAACCTTTCCCTGAATTTCTATTTGAATATCTATTTTTTCCCTAACAAATAGCATAACTTCATAATAGGTTTATTTTCAGGAGCCCCTCAGAACTTTGATTTTGTGACATTCAGGTGGTCCAAGAGATTAATTAGGTTAACCCGGACCCCCCCAGGGCCTTCTGTATTTTGCACTGTTATCCTTTTAAAACAGTCAGGAAAGTACACATCTAGTACAAAGTACACAGTAAATGGGCCCAGTTATTACCCACCTCTGGCCTATGTTTAAAGCAGTTCCCAAGAACCCCACATTACACTATGAGAACATTTCACAATGAATAGACTGATAGAAATGGTTCAAAATGATGTTGCATTAAAAATGAATAATGGTTATTTCCTTCTCCACTTTGGAGATGACAGTGATGATATGCCATTAGCTTGTACCCTGTATAATCCAGCTAATAGGCTGTAATGAGTCGATTCTGAGTCATTTCTGATTCCGCTGTACTAAGATACGCTGGAGGAAATGTTGTTCAGGAAGGAAATCATGAGATGAAAGGTCCTCACAGTCTAACTGAATGTACAATAACGTGACATCTGATGATTTTCTACACGCTCACACTCAGTCCTGTCTCTGTAGGGCCTCTGAGCTGTTCACTGCTTTAATGCCTGATGTGTAGTGAGTTAAATGGCTTATATAACTTACCCTGCTTTTCCATCCACACATGACCCAGATATTCCCCACACAGGCCCCGATATCAGGGAGCCATCTGCTGAAGAGTCTGACTCACATTTAATTCAGGTAGACACACAAACAGACAGACAGACAGGCAGATGGATGGACAGACAGACAGACAGATGGTAAGAGAAACAGACAGACAGAAGGTCAGAGAGGGAGGTAGAAAAACAGAGAGAGAGAGAGACAGCCAAACAACCAGACAGAAGACCTGGGAGACAGACAGATAAACAAGCAGAAACAGAGAGAGGCAGACTGGCAGAGAAGTAGACAGACATACAAGGAGACAGACAGACAGACAGAAAGAGAGACAAACAGAACGCCAGAGAAACAGACAGAAGGCCAGAGAGAAAGACAGACAGCAGACCAGAAAGAAAGACAGATAGACAGAAGGCTGAACAGACAGACAGAAGGCCAGAAAGAAAGACAGATAGACAGAAGGCCAGACAGACAGAGCATCAGACAGACAGAAGGCCAGAAAGAAAGATATATAGACAGAAGGCCAGGCAGACAGAGAGAAGGCCAGAAAGAAAGATAGACAGAAGACCAGAGAAACAGACAGACAGAAGGCCAGAGAGAAAGGCAGATAGACAGAAGACCAGAGAAACAGACAGACAGAAGGCCAGAGAGAAAGGCAGAAAGGCAGATAGACAGAAGGCCGAACAGACAGACAGACGGCCAGAAAGAAAGACAGATAGACAGAAGGCCAGACAGACAGAGCAACAGACAGACAGACGGCCAGAGAAAAAGATAGACAGAAGGTCAGACAGACAGACAGTTTTATTAGTAGAGGCGTATAATAGTGAGTAAATCTTTTTCTAATATAATATATATAGTTAAGCTATAATGTAGTACCTGTAACAGCAGCAGTTTTATATACATCATAGATATTTAAATTATTTCATGTAGTCCTGTAATATCACTCATATAGTAGGCCATTCAAATATATATCAACAATAATATCACCAGCTGTTGATATAATGTAGTAGTTAAAAATATAAAATATAGCTCCTGTTTGTAAAGTAATGTGCTCAGACAAAAACAGCACTGCTTATATATATAGGACTGAATATGTGGTCACCTGCACCTGCATTCATTGATTAATAGACTGATACCAAGGCTGTTAAATAATCGGGTTATAAAGCTCTAGCAGTAACTATAACTGTAAACAGTGCTGTGCTGAGCTGAGTTCTGCTCAGAGTTGTGTGTACTGTAGGTTCTCTGTGCTGAGGATCTGTTTGGTGAGCTCTTTCTGCTGGCTGCTATCACCGGGGGGCGATAGAGAGCTGATATGGGCAGAGATGACAAACTTTCAGCTGCTGCAGGCAGGAGAATGAGTGACACATGACACAAAGGTGACCTGAAACACACACACACAGACACACACATACACACACACAGTCATGTGATCATCTCTGAACAGTGTGACACTCAAGTGGTCAGTAAAACAGGAAATAAATCACACCTCATGACAGTGTCCTGGGGAAGCCCTTTCCCTGATTCTGACAGCAGCGTGTCAAAATATTGACTTAGCATCTCACAACAATGATATATATTCTCAAAATATTAACTTAGTATCTCAAAATATTGACTTAGCATCTCAAAATAGTAATGTATTTTCTTGAAATAATGACTTAGTATTTCAAAAGAATCATTTATTTTTTTCAAAAATGACTTCTTTTCTTGAAATGTTGTCCAAGCATGTCCAAGTAGTGCTTTATTTTCTCACCATTGTGAGACACTATGTCAAAATAATGATTTTTTTTTTTTTTAATCATTTTTATATTTTCATATATTTTTATAATTATTTTGGGATAATAAGTCATTCTTATGAGATGCTAAGACCATTTTTGATATAGCAATACATTATTAGGAGGTGCCAAGTCATTATTTCAAGATACTAATTTAATATATTGAGAAAATATGCCATTATTTAAAAAACAAAGTCAAAATTACTGACATACTGCCAGAAACAGAGAAAGAGAATTTTTTTTTAGGTGAGAATGGCCTTTTCTGGAGTTAATGGGCTTTTATAGTTTTCATATTATGTGCACAAGTAACATCCAGCTCTTCCAGAGAACAGTCTTATCCTCTACACACCAACTCACTTTACTATTCTGAGTTACTATTTTTAGTATTTATTTATCTATATTTATCTATTTTTTTAAATGTATTTAAATGTATTTATTTATCTATCTATCTACCTATCTACCTACCTACCTACCTACCTACCTACCCACCCACCCACCCTCCCTGTGTTGAAGGCCTGTATTGAAGGCCTGTATTGAAGGCCTGTACTGATTGAGCCCAGCTCAGACCGAATGGTGCACTGAGATGATCTGGCCACCAGAGGGCGATCTCACTCCATCTGTTATAAACACACCCACACAAACAGCTCCTCGGTCAAATCCTGGAGCTCAAATTCTGACCCACACAATGGAAAACATGGATATTCATAGCAACCTAGTGGATATTTGGCTGATGTAGGCATATAAAAATAATCTTAAAAGCTTTTATGCCAGAATCGAAGTGTTGTTTGGTAAAGTGTGGTTAGGCTATGGCAATTCGCCATTAATATAGCACCCAAACAATTCTGTCTTCTAGGAAAAATATATCAGACTATATCTCCTTCCTAGGCGCATCATGCAACTGTCTTACAGTGTCAGATACTACATAAGCCAGCATGCTTACTGAATATTCTCACGCCAGTCATCAGCCAAAGACCAAACTTGGTGAGAAATGATCAAAAATCAGGCAGTACAGAATATAATTATTAGCTATGCTACAGAGGTGTAAAGAGTACTGAAAATCCCTACTCAAGTACAAGTACTGTTACTGTAGTTATAATTAACTCAAGTACAAGTAAAAGTATTATATAAAATTACTCAAGTAAGAGTAAATGAGTAGTTCATTAAAAAAACTACTTAAGTTACTTAGTTACTTTTTCGTATTTCCACTGAACATATTTCTGAGCTGACTCAGCTACATCATTGGAAATAATCTGTACAGAAAAACACTAAAGCAAAAGTTCTGAGAGCTGAGACTGATCACGGTTCGGCTGTGCTACAGCACATCTACACACCTTTCTGTGAACTGTGTAAGGAACAAAGTTTACAGTAAACTGCATGTGTTTCATGGTTAGATGATTATATAAGACATCCTAGTTTATCTGTTTTCAATGAAGTATTTCAGTAAAGTATTGTTACTGTTTAATGAAGTTAATTTAAGAGAAAAATTTAAGAGTCAAAATTATGAGTAGATTGCTTAATTAATAATGTAATTTTTGTGAGTCCTGCTGCCCGTCAGCTCCCTAAACACATTCACAGCCTTCAAACTGTATATTTTCACTGATATCTGTTCAGAACATTTATACCATTAAAATCAGCAGCAACATCAGCAATTTAGCCAGCTTTGATTTTACTGTAATATATTTCACCGGTAATCATGCCGATCACTTCATACAGAACCAGACATTGCTACTGCATTTTACAGTTAAACAGCCCCTCACCGTTAAAGACAAACAGCAAGGCAGATAGAGAGAGAGAGAGAGAGAGAGAGAGAGAGAGAGAGACAGACAGAGAGAGGAAGAGAGAGAGGAAGAGAGAGAGAGAGAGAGAGAGAGAGGACAGGGAGGGATCAGATCAGGCCAGCCAACAGCACGTTAGAATCACTGTCCAGAGTTTATGAAGAAACTGTATTAGACTAGATTTTTTTAGCCGTAAACAACCGTTTATCTCCAAAACAGCAGCTAAACTAGGCTGTATAAACGGATAAACTGTAGGCTGTGAGCGACACCTGTTAACTAAAGTAGCTGACAGACACTTGTAATAAAATATACGCAGCAGATTTTAAGTTTCATAAACAGAATCATTATAAAAGAAAGAAGAAAATCGTAAACACGGTACCTGTTTAGCTTGGATCAGCTAGCTCGGCTAATGCTGCCTCAGTCGAGTTGAGCTGTGAAAGTGGATCTCAGCAGGTTTCATGTTTAGCCGCTGATAATAACGCTGTTTTCTTTAGTTCATGTGGAAATGTATACAGATGACCGTTTGGACGCGTTCTGTTCCTCGTGTGTGCTGGTTCTATTCTCCTCTGTCCTTCTGCACTAAACTGGACATCTCTGTAGTGTTTTTCCACCCAGAGCTGCTGTTTTTTGATTGGTGAAAAACAAATTAACCGCCCTTTGTTCCTATAGGTTTCTGAGCTGATACGCTGTGTATCGTTATGAAAATTAAAGTAGCGAAGTAAAAGTATTTCATTAGAAATTAACTCAAGTAAGAGTAAAAGTACTATGATTTAATTCTACTCAAAAAAGTACCAATACAGGGATAACTGCACTCAAGTACAGTAATGAGAGTAAGTGTAATTTGTTACTTACACCTCTGCTATGCTAATGTACTTTAGCCCAGGTTTATTGATAACAGTGAGTCATACAGTGTCAGAAACCACATAATCAAGTCTAGTAGAGATACTGAACAACTCCACACAGTTTCTGGAGACTGTTTGATGATTTAGGCCTGCAGTTAGCACCATGCTAATCGGTGGAGTGTAAACTGCTATAACTCTTTAACTACATTAGCCTTGTAGCTCCAGTGCTAAAACTAAAGAAGCAAACTTAAGACACTAAACATGTGTTGGCTGATTGACTACATTTGGGGAAAGAGAGGGAACCTGGTTTGATTTTTTGCCAAATTATTTCTTGAAGGAGTCAGCTGGAAACTTCTGAAAGACCCCGAACGGTCCACTATAGTACATCTTACCTTGCTTGCCAAAATGCTTAATTCTGAGCAAGTTCAAGGCCGCCCTTTGTTAAAGCATATGACTATGTACACTGTCCAGCTTCTGATGAGAAAATGTAAAAAAAACATCTATTATAAACGGAACTGTTCAAAAGCGCATTGTTAAAGCCATTTATCTCTGCATATGTGTTTTTATTGTAAAATCACCACTTAAGATTAGAATGAATACAAATAACATAAACACAGTGAAAAGTGACAAGAACTTTGTATGTTGAATAAAAGTAGGCTGATTTATATCTTGTGAGCTACTTTGAATAGTAAAGTTTGGTTCCTGGTTTATCCATCAGAGGCACCTTATTTAACATAAATTAGCCAAACCACAAATAATATGGGGCTTCATCAAGGAAAAGTTTGGAAATGGATAAAATGACACATTTACATACATGAAATCACTACCTGTATGAATATTATTTGTATTTAGTGTAATATTAGTGTTTTTTTTGGAACAAACTTTCCAGATAAACATCTTTTTATATCTTATATTTTCTGAGGTGACTAATGTATTTACACAGTACTGTATTGCTATTTGCCCTGTGATGGACTGGCGACCTGTCCAGGGTGTATCCTGCCTTCTGCCCAATGACAGCTGGGATAGGCTCCAGCACCCCACCGCGACCCAGAAGGATAAGCGGTTTGGATGATGGATGGATGGATGGATGTATTGCTATTTTGTGTACAATATAAACCACACACTGCAAAAACGGTATCTCAAGTAAAATGATCTTAGTCAATAATCTAATCTAGTTGTTTAGATTGTAGTTTCCCTTTGCATGAATCTGATTTGCGACTTATAGAGCTCTGAAGTCGTGCTTCATTCTGTAGTCGGTGTGGTGCCCATATTAGGAGCTGCGGGAAAAACGAACAGCATTTTTTAAAATCATCGCTATTCTGTCCTGTTGAAAACTGAATGTCACACTCTGATTTACAAGGTTGTAAAGGAGTCGAAATGGAGTTTTGCTACATTGAGTGATGAGTGTTGGCTTGGTATCAGCGCAGATTAGGGTTAGCTTGGTATTAGCACGGATAAGTGTTAGCTTGCTATTAGCACAGATGAGTGCTAGCTTGCTATAGGCGCGGATGAGTGTTAGCGTGCTATTAACACAGATGAGCACTAGTTCGCTATTAAGAGATAAGCAGAAGCTTGCTGTTAGCACGGATGATTGTTAGCTTGCAGTTCACAAGGATGAACATTAGTTTGCAGTTAGCACGAATGAGCGTTAGCTTGCAATTTGCAAGGACGAGTGTTAGCTTGCTGTTAGCATGAATGAGTGTTAGCTTGCTATTAGCATGGATGAGGGTGGCTTGTTGTTAGCATGAATGAGTTCTTCAAGCGCTTGACTGACAGAGAATGTGTTGTATGAGGTTCTATATGGCACCTTTTTGAAAATGGTTCTATAAAACATCAAAAGGTGTTTCAAACTTGACATCAAACTTGAAAATAGCAGAGCCCTTTTTGGTGCTGTATAGAACCATATACAACACGTTCTCCATCAATCTGAAGAACTATTTCACCATGCAAATGGTTCTTTGGGTGGTCATCTCTATGTAAAACCACTGTTTTTACTAAACAACCCTTGAAGAACCATCTTTTTAAAGAGTGTAGCGTTGTTTACATATTGGTTCCTTAATGTCCTTGTAATTCAGAAGATCCAGTTTAAGATGAAAAATGTATGTGAGGCAAAACGTATCTGATTTGGAAAATTTGTTTACCACAAGGTGCGATAGAGGCGATTTTTGAAAAATGTTTTTCCATACAGAAAACCAGCTTAGACCTGGTGTTCCTATGTGCATGACGCCAACCACAGAATCACAATTTCAGTAGTATTGCCCAGTTCTTGTGTTGCTTGTCGCTAAATTGCAGCCACAAATGGCTCACTTCTACAAGAATCGACAGGTCGCTCTGTCGCCTGCTAATGTGAACGCAGGGTTAGGTTTGCTTTGTATGTCTTCTGGCAGGTTCAGCATGATGATCAGTTCCAGCTTTCCAAACCCATACTGAGCCACACACACACACACGCCTGTTGTTGCTGTGAGTGTGTAGTGCGTGCAGTCATACAGAGGCCTGCTGGCCAGCACAGAGTATAAACCACAGGAACACAGGGGGAGAGGAAATGAACCTGCCATATGCTACTGAGCATCTCTGCCCTGCACATATGCTGTTTTACACTCACACACACACATATGCTTTAACATATGTGGATACACTTTGTTTTTCCTAAATGCAGAGGCTTTACAGTTTGAACGGGACACTTCCCAAATCAGCTGGACAGTAACGCAGTAATGGGGGTGTATAGAAAAAGAAAATGAATCTGAACCCAAACCCAGATGAAGGTGGCTCTGCTCCAACCTGTAACCTGCAAACGTTGAAGTCACACACTTGAAAATGCAACAAAACCCTTTAAATACCATTTTAAGAGTTAAATACAGCCCAGCTAAGCATGAGCAAAGCACCATCAGAACCAAAGCATGCTTGGATGCCACAATACAAAGTACAGCCAATAATAATTGTCCTCCTGTGGCATTCCTACTTATGACTTTGGAGGTCGTAAGTACGACTTGATTTGTGTTCAAGTGGTTTTGGTTGGAAATAAGACAGATACACTGGAAACAATGTTTTTAGTTTACTTTTGTTTTTCTGTTATTAAAGAGAGTCCATGTGTGGATGGTTTTAGCCTGCAGTGTTTAAGGTTGTGACTGATGAATACCTGAAAACAGACAGTTTATCAGCAACTTTTACCCAACTTCCCTAAAAATCTGAATTTGCCATGTTGTATCCACCTTGTAAATCCAATGTTTCTGACTGAACTTGGCAGCAGCATAATATTTACCCCCTTAATCAGTCACCCAAGGCATGTTTGGTTTGCTTCTTTAGTTTTGTGTTAAAAAATGTACAAAAAGACATTGTTAGCAAGCTAGCTTCAGTGCTAAAAGGGAGAAAATTGTAAATTTGACGTTTGGCTGAATTATTGCTTTAAATCAATTAAACCAGAAAAAGTCTGCACATCCTGAGGTCCATATTCTGGTTGTGGAGAGGCCAGCGGTACCTTTTTAAACGTAAACAGGGGCTCCAGAGTGGCGCAACCATCTATGCTTTCACGAGTTCAGTCCCTGGTAATGCTACAGCCATCCGTGGTCAGAAGTCCAAGACAGCACAATTGTCTTTGCTCACTCTGGGTGGGTAGGATGCCTCTCCTGTCCTCCCCCATCACTCAGTGCAACGTAGTTAGCTGACATAACAGAACTGGCGGTTAGCGTTCTCCTCCAAGTGCGTTCAGTTGTCCAAAGAGATGCGGTGGCGCTTCATGTGACTCAGAGGAAGCTTGTGTTTGTCTTCGCACTCATAGCACTGATGGTATTATGTGACTGTGTGATTGGAAACTAGTGGCTGGAATTGGATACGACTACATTTGGGAGAAAACTACACATGTATGCCTAGATAAACACAATGAAAGCAATTTGACAGAACATAAACGTGAAATATTTCAACCATGACTTACAAAACTCAATGAAAAACTCTTTTTTTATTACTTTCAGGTTGTGTTAATCTTTGTGTGGAGTGTAGAGCTCAGAGTGTTCAACAACAGCCAAAGCTAGCTTCTCCTCCCTGTTAGAGGCTAGAAAGGAGCTGTCCTTGTTATTGATTGGTCAGCTGTATGGCTCTTTTTTTGATGTTCAGTGGAAGAGTCAAAGTTTTATCATTTGCAGTTACTCCACGGTTTAAGGCCACGTTCACAAGGACATTTTGTATCTGTAAAAACACAGCCCTTACCATGTTTGCTGTTGCTAACTGTGTAGCCGTTAGCATGTTCAATAGCAAGCCTGCAGAGTAAAGTTGTATTAGCAGTCAGTAGCAACCACTAATCCAACAAATCAAATGTTAAAGTTTTAAATAAATAATCTTTTCGAAGTATTCATCACAACTGCTTCTAAACAGCTTTTTCCAGATTGTTGCTCATATGACAACAGAAATGCATCAATGATTTCTGGAAAAGTTTTGATGCTGAAGTCAACACTTCACTCGAGCTATAAAAGAAATGAAGTGGCTCCTAAGATGCTCCCAAGGATTCCCCTGAGGTCAAGTGAATGAGGGCACGCTAAACATGGTATTGAAGCGGTGGTGGGCTTATAGTTTGAAGGAGGTGAAGATCGCTGGGTTTTCTAGTCTGTTAGCCATAAATACAGGCAGAAATACACTGTGACTGTTGTGCTTTGTGTATGTAGTTGGCAGAGATGAGTACAGATCCAGAAATTGAAAACATTCCTCAGGATTTTGTTCCAATCGTCTGAACACTTTTTGCTGCTGATTTGAGCAAACTGGAGATGCCAGGCAGTTGGAAGAAAACACTGGGGAGGATTTTTTGGACCTGGATTACCCAGATCTACTTGCTAGGAAGATAGGAGGGAAAGTGCAGACCTATGCCATCTGCTGTTTGCGTTCAACACATTTTATATAGCTATTCAAATTTTTGATAAAAGGGGTACAATTTTTTCAATAGTGATCCTTGTTTAAGTTTCAAAATGCGCTATTCACTCCCGAGTCCATATAAAAAAAAAAGTCTGCAAAAACCAACCTGTTTTGAATGCATTATTTTTGTGATGTCACAAAACCAACGCATTTAGTAATTTACCCCTACCCATCCAAGATGTGCAAACAACAAGGACAGCCAATCAAAACAGAGGTCATTTACGTATATCAGTCTTACAGGTGCAGTAACAAAACAGCCTGTTTAGTTCTAAGGAATAGATCGAGGTTGTGTAAAAATTAATTATTACCATTTTTGGTATAGACACACAACTAACTGGGATAACACAGCAACGGCCTAGCACGCCTTAAAACGTCTACCAACACATTAGCAAGCGACTGGAATACCATTGCAACAGTCTAGCTACACCTTGGTAACCACCTGAAATACCATAGCAACAGCCTAGCAACACATAAGCAACCACCAGAAATCCCATAGCAAGGGCCTAGCACATGTTAAAAAACACCTGGGATATCATTGCAACAGCCTAGCAACACCTTAGCAACTGCCTGGTATTACACTGCCTAGTATGACTGTTTTTAATATAGTAGTGCAATGAATAGTAATACAGTACACACAAAATGAATGTGACCAATTAATATGTGGAGCTCAGAAGAAAATTCCACTGAAGAATATGGGCCCTTTAATGTCATTTTAATATGCCCCTTTTTATGAGATAACAGGTAGGCTATGTTTAACCAGACAGTTTTGTCAGTGTGTTTACATGCTCATGGGTAATCAGATAATGAGGAAACTCCGGGTCTACATGAGTCAGGCAGTGATCGGATTTCTGCTTTACACCTGACCAATAAACTCACAGAATAAGATGTAATGTAATAAAATGCAAACGTCATGAGCAACTTTTTTTAAAACATTGAGTCACTTTAGCAGAAAAAATAAGTCATCTAGAAGATGAAGAATATTTAAATGCTTCATGTTGTCGAGCATGTAGTCGGTTTCAAAGTCGCTCCAAAAGTGCTGTGCTGTGTCTTGCGGGTGCTGTGTTAAACACTGCTTGCTGTTTCCAGGACAGCGCTCTGTTTTCACACATGCTCAGACTGAGAAACGAAAGAAATCAGAGTGAGGGTTTACATACACTGAAAAACCCCATTACTGAGCTCAGATCCAGCCTCTTTATCAGATTTCTTAATCCGATTTATAGACATTTATCTGATCCAAGAAATCAGAGTGCTGTTTACACGACTGCTTAATAATCAGATAACTGCAGAAGTCTGATCAGATTATCAAGTGCATGTAGATGCACTCAGTGTATGTGGTGTTCTGACAAAGTGTGCAACCTCATCAAAATGTCCTACTGTAGCGCATATGTATAGGTAGCTCCGTACATAAAACCGTACATAAGATATTTTGATCGCTTAAATCAACTTAAACACTACCAGCATTAAAACTACGAAGCTGAGGTCGGCTTCTTATGTGCTCGCTTCTTGTTTGAATTCTTCCGTTCCACCTTAAATTATGCAGCAGTTATTATAATGCCAGAATGTAAATGCGGTACTACTTAAGGTGGAACGGGAAAAGACGAGAAGCTGGAGAATGTCCTTGTCAGGAAATGTTATCAGGAAAAGTAATAATTAGGCTAGCAACATATTTGATAGCCTAAATCAGCTTATCGGGGGGAGTAGTAACATTAAGCTGAGTCTGAACTGAATTAACTTTAAAAACACAATAAAACTTTTAAAACACTAAATTACTGTTTATTGTAAAATAGTGATTTATCTTTGTGTTTTATGCTGATTTAGTGATTTAGTTTATCTTGATGTTTTAGGTTGATTTAATGATTTATCTTTGAGATGTGAACAAATTTAGTGATGTAGATTTATTGATTTACTTGCTGTACTAATGATATGCGCATGCTCAGTGGGACCGCTCGATGGGTAGGACAGATTGTTAGAACAGCATATGTGATCAGAATTGAATTAGGGGTCTCACATGTCAGAGTAAGAGCACCAGTGCTGTTCTTGGGTCAGTTTTATGTATGCTTCTATTAAATATGGTGATGCAGCCCCACACACATTGTTATTGTGGCTGAACTTGTGCAGTGTTTAGCTGTGTAGCTGGAGTGAGGGAACTGTTAGCTGGGTTTTAGAGCAAGCTGTGAACAGTGAAGTCCACTCAGCAGTTTAATCACCGGCTATAAAGCGCAGAGAGAATGTTCCAGAGACTCGGACGCTGCTGTAAATCCCGCAGACAGTCGGCCAAAAGATGGCTTATCTCACTCACACACAATACACTTCACACAGAGATGGCCAGACAAATGAGAGCAGAGAGAGAGAGAGAGAGAGGGGACGGCGTGGGTTCAGTGCACCAGGAGCCGCATACATTAGCGTTAAAAGGGTCATATATTACAGCGATAATGTCCAGCACTCTGACATGGGAATTTGTTTTTACTTGAAGTGAGAAATGCTCAGACGGAGTAATTCAGCTGGAGATGGATTTAGGGACCTTAAAGCTGTTCTAGTTTGAAAAAAAGAAAGGAAAAAAAAAAACAGATAAACTGATGCAGACTGTCTGGAAATAACTGCACCCATCATCAGTCCATCAGTAACATCCACAACATAAAAACACAGCAAAATGTTCAGGAACTTTTGCAGAGTTTCTTTTACAGAGGGCTGTATGAAGTGACATGTAGTAGCTGCCTGTGGCCCACAGGGGGAGACAGAGACCATCTGAAAAATAACTGCTTCTATTGAAGGTCATTTCAGCTGTTTTTGCTACTAAATTATCTATTTTTACACAAATATCATTCAGATATCCCAATAAGGACATATAGGAATTAAAAAACGAAAACACAATAGGCTTAACATTTGCATGCAGCTAGCGTAAGAGGTTAGATGATACCTGATGTTTCCACAGATTCAATGATTTAAAATTGTTTTATTCTGGTTTAGTTATTTGTCTTTGCATTTTAGTCCAATTGGTAATCTTTTTAATTGTAATGTATCTATTTTAGTGATTCATCTTTGTGTTTTAGGCTGATTTAGTGATTCATCTTTGTGTTTTAGGCTGATTTAGTGATTTATCTCGGGGTTTTGAGCTGATTTAGTGATTTATCTTTGTGTTTTAGGCTGATTTAGTGATTTATCTTTGAGATTTGGACTGATTTAGTCATCTTGGTGTTTTGGGTTGATTTAGTGATTTATCTTTGTGTTTTAGGCAGATTTAGTCATTAATCTTGGTGTTTTGGGTTGATTTAGTGATTTATCTTTGTGTTTTAGGCAGATTTAGTCATTAATCTTGGTGTTTTGGGTTGATTTAGTGATTTATCTTTGTGTTTTGGACAGATTTAATGATTTATCTTTGAGATTTGGGAAGATTTAGTGATTTATTTTTATATTTTGGGCTGATTTGATTAATCTTTATATATGGATATTATTTGAATAACATTAGAATTATTATGCAACCATAATTGTTAAAAATATTGTTCAACCTCTACATTTTAAGCAATCTAAGTAGTGAAATTATCTTACTGCACTTGCAGATATTTTTGCGTATTGTGAGAGATAAGGCTATTATAGTATTCTTATCACTTAATGAGAAGAATTAGATGAATTATATATATATATATATCAGATGCTTTCCCTTGGAACACTGTTTCCAGTGTAGAAGTATCTTTCACAAATAAAATGGCTACAAATGTCAGTAGAATGTCTGTTATTGTGGATTGAGCTGATTGTGATCACTGATGGTGAAGGAAAACAGACTCATTAGAGCACTGCGGCATGTTTCGCTGTTTCCCAAGACGCATGTTTTTCTTTAACCGGCACACAGAAAGACTTTAATGTGATCTGAGAGGCTTCTGCTGAATATATACTGCTGAAAAATAAAACGTCAATGCGAGAATACACACACACACACACACACACACACATAAAGACACACACACACACACACACACACACACACACACACACACACACACACACACACACCTCATACACCTCATCCTGCTGAGACACACATCATTTTCACTGTTTATGCCACACACAATCTTTACAGCTGCACAGTAAACTGATTATCATCCATAAAACACTCACACACACACACACACACACACACACACAGTCCAATTACCACTACAAATTGGATTCCGTTGTTATTAGTTTCTCTGCTGCTAATCACTCATAAATCTAAACCTGTTACATACATCTCTCTCTCTCTCTTTCCTCATTTTCTCTCTTTCTTTGTTTCATTTTGTTTCTCTCCTCTTCTTCTCTCAGTCTTTATTTTCTTTCTTTCCCTCTTTTTTCTGTCTGTTTTTTATATTTTTCTCTCTCACTACATTTTTCCACTCTCTTCTCTCTCTCTTCCACCATGTCCTCTCTCTCTTTCTCTCTCTCTGCTCCTTCATCATTTGGACACCCAGATGGAGCTTCAGCAGTAATGATCTATAAACAAGAATGATGAGGAAACAGAACTCACACACACACACACACACTTACACTGTGCGAAAATGCTGCTGTGCTCCTGCTGATCCAGCTCTAACTTTAAAGTCAGCGTAAGAGGAAAGTCAGAACTTATGAAACACCAGTTATTGGTTATTATTTTTAAATGATATTATTTATCAGATGGATGGCTCTGATCTTAAAATCTGACTGGCTGAGCCACAGTTCAAATCCAGTGTAAAATACTCAAAATTATACACGCATATCTGTGACCAACAAACATGAACTGAATTCTGTATTATTGTGCCGAGTCACTAAAGTCCATTGTGCTGTGAGTGGACTGTTCTGCTGCTCAACATCAACCACTGAGAACTGAAAGATGAAGGAAGAACCCAGTTCTGTTTAAACTGAGAAAACCCTGAGACTAAACATTGTAAAAGACAGCAGACTAAACAGACTAAAACACAGCAAACTAAACAGACTAAAAGAGAGCAGACTAAACAGACTAAAACACAGCAGACTAAACAGACTAAAAGAGAGCAGACTAAACAGGCTAAAAGACAGCAGGCTAAAAGTCAGCAGGCTAAACAGGCTAAAAGAAAACAGACTAAACAGGCTAAAGGACAGCAGACTAAACAGACTAAAACACGGCAGACTAAACAGGCTAAAAGACAGCAGACTAAACAGACTAAAAGACGGCAGACTAAACAGACTAAAAGACGGCAGACTAAACAGGCTAAAAGAAAACAGACTAAACAGGCTAAAGGACAGCAGACTAAACAGACTAAAAGAGAGCAGACTAAACAGGCCAAAAGAGAGCAGACTAAACAGACTAAAAGAGAGCAGACTAAACAGACTAAAAGAAAGCAGATTAAACAGACTAAAAGTCGGCAGACTAAACAGAATAAAACACGGCAGACTAAACAGGCTAAAAGACAGCAGACTAAACAGACTAAAAGACAGCAGACTAAACAGACTAAAGGACAGCAGACTAAACAGACTAAAGGACAGCAGACTAAACAGGCTAAAAGACAGCAGACTAAACAGACTAAAAGACAGCAGGCTAAACAGGCTAAAAGACAGCAGACTAAACAGGCTAAAAGTCAGCAGGCTAAACAGACTAAAAGAAAGCAGACTAAACAGACTAAAAGACGGCAGACTAAACAGACTAAAAGAGAGCAGACTAAACAGTCTAAACAGGCTAAAAGTCAGCAGGCTAAACAGGCTAAAAGAAAGCAGACTAAACAGGCTAAAAGTCAGCAGGCTAAACAGGCTAAAAGAAAGCAGACTAAACAGACTAAAAGACGGCAGACTAAACAAGCTAAAAGATGGCAGACTACACAGGCTAAAGGACAGCAGACTAAACAAACTAAAAGACGGCAGACTAAACAGGCTAAAAGACAGCAGACTAAACACACTAAAAGACGGCAGACTAAACAGGCTAAAAGAAAGCAGACTAAACAGACTAAAAGACGGCAGACTAAACAAGCTAAAAGATGGCAGACTACACAGGCTAAAGGACAGCAGACTAAACAGAATAAAACACGGCAGACTAAACAGGCTAAAAGGCCGCAGACTAAACAGGCTAAAAGAGAGCAGACTAAACAGACTAAAAGACGGCAGACTAAACAGACTAAAAGACCGCAAACTAAACAGGCTAAATGAAAGCAGACTAAACAGACTAAAAGACGGCAGACTAAACAGAATAAAACACGGCAGACTAAACAGGCTAAAAGACAGCAGACTAAACAGACTAGAGAGAGCAGGCTAAACAGGCTAAAACACGGCAGACTAAACAGGCTAAAAGACAGCAGACTAAACAGACTAAAAGACAGCAGACTAATCAGACTAAAACACGGCAGACTAAACAGGCTAAAAGACAGCAGACTAAACAGGCTAAAAGACAGCAGACTAAACAGACTAAAAGACGGCAGACTAAACAGACTAAAAGTCAGCAGACTAAACAGGCTAAAAGAAAACAGACTAAACAGACTAAAACACAGCAGACTAAACAGACTAAAACACAGCAGACTAAACAGACTAAAAGACAGCAGACTAAACAGGCTAAAAGAAAACAGACTAAACAGGCTAAAGGACAGCAGACTAAACAGACTAAAAGACGGCAGACTAAACAGGCTAAAAGACGGCAGACTAAACAGACTAAAAGACAGCAGACTAAACAGACTAAAAGACGGCAGACTAAACAGACTAAAAGACGGCAGACTAAACAGGCTAAAAGAAAGCAGACTAAACAGGCTAAAAGTGGGCAGACTAAACAGACTAAAAGAGAGCAGACTAAACAGACTAAAAGTCGGCAGACTAAACAGGCTAAAAGACAGCAGACTAAACAGGCTAAAAGACGGCAGACTAAACAGACTAAAAGACGGCAGACTAAACAGACTAAAAGTCGGCAGACTAAACAGGCTAAAAGACAGCAGACTAAACAGACTAAAAGACAGCAGACTAAACAGACTAAAAGTCAGCAGACTAAACAGGCTAAAAGACGGCAGACTAAACAGACTAAAAGACGGCAGACTAAACAGGCTAAAAGACGACAGACTAAACAGACTAAAAGAGAGCAGACTAAACAGACTAAAAGTCGGCAGACTAAACAGGCTAAAAGACGGCAGACTAAACAGGCTAAAAGACGGCAGACTGAACAGACTAAAAGTCGGCAGACTAAACAGGCTAAAAGACAGCAGACTAAACAGACTAAAAGTCAGCAGACTAAACAGGCTAAAAGTCAGCAGACTAAACAGGCTAAAAGTCAGCAGACTAAACAGACTAAAAGACAGCAGACTGAACAGACTAAAAGTCAGCAGACTGAACAGGCTAAAAGTCAGCAGACTGAACAGGCTAAAAGAAAGCAGACTAAACAGGCTAAAAGACAGCAGACTAAACAGGCTAAAAGACAGCAGACTAAACAGACTAAAAGTCAGCAGACTAAACAGGCTAAAAGACAGCAGACTAAACAGGCTAAAAGACAGCAGGCTAAACAGGCTAAAAGAAAGCAGGCTAAACAGGCTAAAAGAAAGCAGACTAAACAGACCAAAACACAGCAGACTAAACAAGCTAAAAGATGGCAGACTAAACAGCCTAAAAGACAACAGATTAAACAGACTAAAAGAGAGCAGACTAAACAGACTAAAAGACGGCAGACGAAACAGACTAAAAGACAGCAGACTAAACAGGCTAAAAGACGGCAGACTAAACAGACTAAAAGACTGCAGACTAAACAGGCTAAAAGACGGCAGACTAAACAGGCTAAAAGTCAACAGACTAAACAGGCTAAAGGACAGCAGACTAAACAGACTAAAACACAGCAGACTAAACAGACTAAAAGAAAGCAGACTAAACAGGCTAAAAGAAAACAGACTAAACAGGCTAAAGGACAGCAGACTAAACAGGCTAAAAGACAGCAGACTAAACAGACTAAAAGAGAGCAGACTAAACAGACTAAAAGACGGCAGACTAAACAGGCTAAAAGACGGCAGACTAAACAGGCTAAAAGACGGCAGACTAAACAGACTAAAAGACGGCAGACTAAACAGACTAAAAGTCGGCAGACTAAACAGGCTAAAAGACAGCAGACTAAACAGGCTAAAAGACAGCAGACTAAACAGGCTAAAAGTCAGCAGACTAAACAGACTAAAAGACAGCAGACTAAACAGACTAAAAGTCAGCAGACTAAACAGGCTAAAAGTCAGCAGACTAAACAGGCTAAAAGAAAGCAGACTAAACAGGCTAAAAGACAGCAGGCTAAACAGGCTAAAAGACAGCAGACTAAACAGACTAAAAGTCAGCAGACTAAACAGGCTAAAAGTCAGCAGACTAAACAGGCTAAAAGACAGCAGACTAAACAGGCTAAAAGACAGCAGGCTAAACAGGCTAAAAGAAAGCAGACTAAACAGACCAAAACACAGCAGACTAAACAAGCTAAAAGATGGCAGACTAAACAGCCTAAAAGACAACAGATTAAACAGACTAAAAGAGAGCAGACTAAACAGACTAAAAGACGGCAGACGAAACAGACTAAAAGACAGCAGACTAAACAGGCTAAAAGACGGCAGACTAAACAGACTAAAACACGGCAGACTAAACAGACTAAAAGACTGCAGACTAAACAGGCTAAAAGACGGCAGACTAAACAGACTAAAAGACGGCAGACTAAACAGGCTAAAAGACGACAGACTAAACAGACTAAAAGAGAGCAGACTAAACAGACTAAAAGTCGGCAGACTAAACAGGCTAAAAGACAGCAGACTAAACAGGCTAAAAGACAGCAGACTAAACAGACAAAAAGACAGCAGACTAAACAGACTAAAAGTCAGCAGACTAAACAGGCTAAAAGTCAGCAGACTAAACAGACTAAAAGACAGCAGACTAAACAGACTAAAAGTCAGCAGACTAAACAGGCTAAAAGACAGCAGACTAAACAGGCTAAAAGAAAGCAGACTAAACAGACCAAAACACAGCAGACTAAACAAGCTAAAAGATGGCAGACTAAACAGCCTAAAAGACAACAGATTAAACAGACTAAAAGAGAGCAGACTAAACAGACTAAAAGACGGCAGATGAAACAGACTAAAACACAGCAGACTAAACAGACTAAAAGACGGCAGACTAAACAGACTAAAAGACGGCAGACTAAACAGACTAAAAGACGGCAGACTAAACAGGCTAAAAGACGGCAGACTAAACAGACTAAAAGATGGCAGACTAATCAGGCTAAAAGTGGGCAGACTAAACAGACTAAAAGACGCCAGACTAAACAGGCTAAAAGACGGCAGACTAAACAGACTAAAAGACGGCAGACTAAACAGACTAAAAGATGGCAGACTAAACAGGCTAAAAGACAGCAGACATTTACGGCATTTTGGCAGACACTCTTATTCAGAGCCAACAGTCGAAAAGATAGTGGACTAAACAGGCTAAAAGACAGCAGACTAAACAGGCTAAAATATAGCTAACCGGCTAAAATATAGTGGACTAAACAGACTAAACGATAGATAAGAGTCAAAAAAATAACAGAATAAACAGGCTAAAAGCAGCTAATGGGCAAAAAGATAGCTAACAGACTAAAAGATAGCAGGCTAAATGGGCTTAAAGGTGTATTAAACCCAATGTGGTAAAACGAGTGTGTGACACTGTTAGCTTGATGCTAACAGAACACAGCAGAGAGTAGCAGTATCATTGTGGTGGCAATTTGGTGAGAAAAAAACGTCTTACAAGTTGAAGGTTCCTCTTTTAAACACTGCTATATTATGATATTCTTTAATACAATATGACAACAATGTTAAAGTTCAGTGATGAAAGACTGAAAATTCTTGTCCTCTACCAGCAGCCCTTTTTACCAGCAACAGCCAACTGAAAACAAACTATAGGTGGTGAAAGAATTGTTTAATTATAATTAATTCTAACTTAAATTGTTGATTAAGCAACAAGCATCTTGAGTCTGTTATAGTGATTTTACCACGAGTAAGGGGAGGTTTTACTCCACTGCTCAAACATAAAAAGGCATCTGAAAAAGAAAATCCCCACAAAGAGATGAATACACAGACTGGGCAGTGCGCTTCCCCTCAGTGCTGCTCCGACAGACGATTGAGGGCGTCTCTGCTGGACGTCTATAAAACTCAGCAAGCGTAGCTGTAACTCCACTCACCAAGTGACTGCAGGTCTTGTTTTCATTAGTCTGCTCTATTAGACCCTCACAACCCATTCCTAACCTTGACTTGGACATGGAGGGGAGGTGGGATTTTGTCCAAGGGCGAAACTTAAACACATCTGCAATTAGACAGCGAAGGATCAGAGGTCAACCCCGCCCCAGCACTCAGAAAGTAGCCAAAATACTCTCTCTCTGTCATCTTCACATAATCACACTGTCTCTCTTTCTGTTTCTTTCTCTCTTTTCCTTCCAAACGTATATATAAATGTTAAAGCATATATAAAAATAATAAATAATAGTTTTAAAACATATAGATTGTGTTTTCTCTCTCTCTCTCTCTCTTTTCCCTCTGTCTGTCTCTCATTTTCTCTCTTTTTTCCCTCTGTTTCTCACTCTGTCGCTCATTTTCTCTTTTCCCTCTGTCAATTTCTCTCTTTCTTTCTCTCTCTCTATCTGTCTCTTGCTCTCTCTCTCTCTCTGTTCCCTCTGTCTGTTTCTCACTGTCTTTCTTTTTCCTCTGTCCATTTCTCTATCTCTCTTTCTCTCCCTTTCTCCTTGCCTTCCTCTCTATCTTTTCTCCTCTTTATCTCTTGCTGTCCCTCTATCTCTTTCTCTCTCTCTCTCTGTTTGACCGCCAAGTGTAAACGCATGTGGTTAAAATCTGATCAGCTGATGATCCAGATACAGCTCACATGACATGCAGATCAATGTCCTCTTCAGAGTGAAAGTGAGGGGAGAAGAAAATGGATCTTTATTCCGCTCATATTCATTGATCAAAAGTGACGTGTGTTTGTAAACAGTATGTTCAGCCACACTGAGTCTAAATCATTTATTTATTTGTTTATTTATTTATTTTATCCTTCTTCTTTTCTCTCATCTCTCCGTCTGCCTGTGGAAGGAACGACAATATGACTCTCTCTAACTCTCTCTCTCTCTCAGTTCCTAGCTGTTACTTCTCTTCTTCACTGAAGATTTCAACAAACGCTGTTTCTACCTGGAGCTCATCTTGTAAACAATGTAGGAAAACTGTAGCTTATATGGAGCATTCTACTGAATTAAATAATTATACAGTAAAAATCTATTAATACAAAAATACAATGAAGTATTCAGATCTTAGATATTTAAGAACATTACACAAACTGAGTCTGTTCTACAGTTTCTCATTAGGTTGAATGAATAACTGACTCTAAATGTAGGTATTGTGATACAAACTAAGTCTGTTCTACAGTTTCTCATTAGGTTGAATGAATAACTGACTCTAAATGTAGGTATTGTGATATAAACTGAGTCTGTTCTACAGTTTCTCATTAGGTTGAATGAATAACTGACTCTAAATGTAGGTATTGTAATATTGAAACAGCTGCTAGTTTGTATTTTACATGCTCAAACCCCAACAATATGGTACATCTTAATAGGGAGTTGATCTCTCTATGCTTTGCCCAGAAATGCCGCTGTTATGAGACTGGACGAGTTAAACAGGACGCTGGGAAAAAATCTCATTAAGTTGAATGGATAACCGGTATTGTGATATAAACTGAGTCTGTTCTACAGTTTCTCATTAGGTTGAATGAATATCTGACTCTAAATGTAGGTATTGTGATATAAACTGAGTCTGTTCTACAGTTTCTCATTAGGTTGAATGAATATCTGACTCTAAATGTAGGTATTGTGATATAAACTGAGTCTGTTCTACAGTTTACAATGTTAAAGTTGCAATAATAGAAGAACGCTTTTTGGTGCTATTTAGAACCAAACACAACACATTCTCCATCAATGTGAAGAACCATTTCACCATGCAAATGGTCGCCATTGTCTTTAGTCAAAAAGACCTAAAGAACTAACTTTTTAAAAGCTAGGTGGTGATTAGGACCAATTAGAGTCAGAGGGAGGTCTCAGAACGTTTGCAGTGAAATTACTTAATGACACGCTGACCAGTTGGATGTGTTAGAGCAGCAAAAAGACCAGAAGATGCAGGAGGGCTGGAAAAACCCCAGTGCAGTATTACAGCTGATCACAGAGCTCTTGGAAAAGAAGTTTAAAAATCCGAAACGTCCTCAAAAAACTTCAAGGTCACAGATGGCAAACAACGAAGTTGCTAATAAGCAGCTAATTATCCTGAAGCTCATCTGCAGCAGTGTAAAACATGCTGATAATTAGCACTAACAATGCACGGCAAATCCTCGCTGAATGTTTACAGCTTCCCCCCAAACCATAGAGTAACACAAACACTTTCAGAAATTAACACTCCATCTTCTCCAGACTCCAAAACATAAAACATGCAGTTTCCTCATATCCCTGTGGACTCGTTACAGTCTGAGATACAGAAACTCAGACACTCTACTGAAAATGAAACCCTCCGTCCTAATCACACACACTGAAATAAATAGATCTCACTGATAAACATCAGTTTGACGTTTCATTGCTAATGAATACTAATGAGCTATTACAGTTATAGACGAACATCATTTTTTGAGGGAAGTATTTGTGTGCACCTAAAACAAAAACCTTCAAAAATGCATTTTATCTCATAGATCAATGCATTTTATTATAATATAAATAGATGTTTGTTTTTAAGTGCTTTTCCAGCCACCCAAGGACACTGTACGGTAAAACAGCTGTCAGCAAAATATGAAATGTAAATGAAATGGCCTTCAGGTGGCACATCTTCCACTGCAATAGCTCTGCTACACACTGTCTGCAGGAACATTTCGCATTATTTTAATATGAATGGGCGGGGCTAAACTGCTGTAGGGTGAATGGGTGGGGCTAAACTATGGTAGGCTGAATGGGTGGGTGAAAGTGCTGTACACTAAATGGGCAGAGCTGAACTGCTGTAGACTGATTGGAAGTAAACTGCTGTAGGCTGAATGGGTGGGGCTAAACTGCTGTAGGCTGAATGGGAGGGGCTAAACTGCTGTAGGCTGAATGGGCGGAGCTGAACTGCTGTAGACTGAATGGAAGTAAACTGCTGTAGGCTGAAGGGGAGGGGCTAAAGTGCTGTAGGTTGAAAGAGTGGGGCTAAAGTGCTGTAGGCTGAAAGGGCGGGGCTAAACGGCTCTAGGCTGAATGGGCGGGGCTAAATGGCTGTAGGCCAAAAGGGTGGGGCTAAACTGCTGTAGGCCGAATGGGTGGGCGTAAACTGTTATAAGCGGAATGGTCAGAGCTAAACTGCTGTAGGTTGAAAGAGCGGGCATAAAGTACTGTAGGCCAAATGGGTGGGGCTAAACTGCTATAGACTGAATGTGGCTAAACTGCTGTAGGGTGAAAGGGCGGGGCTAAACAGTTGTAGGTTGAAAGGGCAGGACTAAACAGCTGTAGGTTAACCACAAAAATGAGGCCAGTATTGTCATTTTATACAGGCCTGCTGCTGGTGTGCGGCCAGGGTGATATATAAACATGACAATATGAAGATGTACATATAAATAAATGGATGATTGTGACTGTGTGGAAGCAGAGTGACAAACACATGTCAGTCTGCACACGTTCAACACTTCCCTTTCACACACAGAAAAGCAAATAAATGGAAAATCATTCTCATAAAATGCAGAAATATGGTATTTCATTGTGGTTCTGATGTTTTCTGATGGACTCTGATAACACATTCTGCCTCAGAGGCTTTCTGCCGTCCCTTTGTGCTGTGGGTTTTTGTTCAGAAGGCTTTGGGTCACAAAGCTCTTTAAAACGGAGGGATATTGGGAAAAATAGCTGCTCTAGATTATATTCAAACCCCGTCCTCCAGACAGAAAAACAGGTTGTTTCGCATTTGCAGAGTAAATATTAAAACGTGCCTCTCCACAAACAGGCGGCGGATGAGGGGGAAAATTGAGTTATCGAGTTTTTTCTGACTGATATGAATTCAGAGCGGGCTACAGCGAAATCCCCCGCCAAAAAACATTCTCATAAATTTCTGATTATAAGAACATTTGGCAAGCAGAAATTAGTTTCTTTTGAAAATCGATGGCGTCTCGTATGAGCTGAAAAATAACACGTCCCGGGTGAGTCAGAGTGAGAGAGAGAGGGAGAGAGAGGGAGAAAGTGTGGCCTTTTCCCTTTACGGCAGTTTGTCTCTGTCGTAGGCGGACTGTATTGATCTGAGGTTTGTTTGGTTCTGAAAGCAGCTCCGCCACACAGAACAACACACATCAGATATTATATGTACTCTATATGATATAGTGTATATATAGTATAAACAGCAGGGCTGTCAACAAATATTCTAAATCCAATTATATCATCAAATTGTAAAAAAAAACTCGATTGTGAAAATTAATATTCGATTGTGAAAAAAGCAGCATTACTGCTTACTGCCGAAGAATGTGATGTGTATGGTTCTGTATAGCACCAAAAAGGGTTCTTCTGTTGTTACGGTGTCAAGCTTTTGTTCATTTATCATTTGTTACTATTAATAATGATTGGCATAAACAAGGATTTCACTAAGAAATGTAGTTCCTTTAGAGTATGATATTGTTGTCAAGCAACCAGAGACCACTGAATAAGGAGTAGAACGTTCTGTCGCCCATTGCTGTATACTGTGGTAATTTCATGAACTTTTTAACTTTTTGTTATATAACAATGACTATATGATAACACAGCACCGTTTAATGCACAAACTCTCACTTTCTAAGCACTTTTTAGTCACCAATTACCACCACAAGCCTCATATAGCACTAATCCAGCGGCGCCCCTCTTCTCACGCAGGGCTGAATCTCAAATGTCTCCCTGCTTCCTACGTAGTGCACTATGTAGGAATTTAAAAACTGGATCCTGCAGCCCAATGGTGCAAAATACAGCTAAGAAACAGTTATTTGGGACTCAGGCACATCTACACTCGATAAATGATGCACTATTTGGCTGTAGAGGCTAGAATTTCTAAACTTCCCTAGCTAGCACACTATTTAGGGAACACGGAGCTGTTTGACCCTGGGTTTGATACTACTTCTGACTGAAATAAGGACGTTTGAAGCATGTAAAGCTGAAGAATGATTTGACCGTGCAAAGAGAACCATTTAACCATGCAAGTTGTTAGTTAGGTGTTCATGGTTCTATATAGAACCATTGTCCTTACTAAAGATTTTGAGATGTGTTTTCAATCATTGTCCTGTGGTAGAAGCCTCTTTTAGGCTCTGGCTTTTTGACTGACTGAGTCACATTTGCTTCAAGAATCCATTCTTCTACCTACGTGTGCAAAGTCACTGGTGGCCACACAACCCCAAAGCAACTCCATGCTTAACAGTTAGCATGGTGTTCCTTTCATCAGATGCTGCTGCGTTTGTTTCTCCAAATATATCTTAGGTGATTGTGGCCAAATAGTTCAATTTTCACTCCATCAGTCCATAGCACTTGTTTCCAAAATGCCTCTAGCTGAACTAGATGTTGTTTTGTGTACTTCAGATGTTAACATTTGTGATGAGGTCACAGGTAAGATTTCCTTCTGATGACTCTTGCATGCAGATCACATTTGTGCGTTGGGTCTGCTAAACCTTACTGCAGGTCCTTTTGACGTCATATGCTAAGGACCTGCAGGGAGGTTTGCTTTTCCTTTCTGTGAACAGCTCTAAGAGTTTTCTTGATCTTCTAAATGATGCCTCAACCTCCACAGTTCCCCTACCTGCCATGTCTTAATGATATTTCAGACAGTGAAATATGCAAAGCGCTTTGATAACCTTTTATGGTCCTCACCTGCTTTATAGAGGAAATTTCTCCAAAGGAATTTGAGGAGGATCACCATTAAGTCTCCTGGGCAACATTCGAGCACATGTCAACTGTGTCCTCTCGTAGTGGAGCTTGATTTCCCCCCTTCTCTCTCAAAGATGATAGTTTTTCAGAGCTTTGTGGTGGTCTATGAGGCCTTACAAAGTTGTAGGAGTCCCATTTTTTCATCAGTTTTGTAAACTCCTGTGTTTTTCTCTATTTTCTTTGACATTCTCCTTCCTTATCCACTGTCATAGTGTGCACTTGCTTGCACAGAATTATTGGCACCCTCTATAAAGATAAGAGCTCTGAAAAATATAAATATTTGTTGTTTATCAGCTTGATCTTGCCCTGGAAATATGAAAGAAATCAAATCTTTCAGTGAAGTCAAATTATTCTTTTAAGAAAAAAACATTCTTATAACTTTTCTTGTTATCATTTTTCCACGTCAATAATATTTATTACTTTATGTGCCGTCTCTTATGATATAATGATATATGTCTCTGATATAACAGCTATGTGAGTCATCTCCAGTAATGCTGGAGATATTCATTCCTCCATACACATCCTGCAGTGTAAGTAATAATGGGACGCTATGAAGGGAAATAATCTGGACTTAAAGAAGAGTTTCTGCAGAAATACGGCAGTTATAATGTGTCTAAGTTGCATCATGATCCACTTTTGCGGTGTGTAAAGAGCAGATTCAGTCTTTCTAAAATAGCTCCTGCCCGTGTGGTCAGAGATGCTTAAAACCCAAAATGGAGAGAGAGAGGATGACGCAACATCTCAGCACGACTGGCAAGAGGTCCAGGACCACCACACTAGTACAGTCACTCACTCACTCGTTCTCTTTTGCTCTCTCTGTTATTTTTGCTCCATTAGCATGAGAAGAGGATAACATTAATAACAGTAATGCTACTAAAAAGCAGAGGTGGTGACATGCCTCCAAAAGTGGTGGGGCAAAACATATTGTTTCAAAAATTTAAAAAACTGCCTTTCATGTCATGCTAATGACTCTTTATAAACCAATCGTATTTAGTTTCCATTTTTGTTCAGTTCCTACGCTGATAAATGCTGGATGTACTAAGAAGCTCCACCGCAATACTCAATACTTAAGTAGATTGTTGCTCTGCTTCTTTTGTATTTTTAGATACTTTTACTTGTGTAATTATTTTATGCAAGTACTCATATGTTTATTTGATCTGATCACGAACAGTGTTAGTTTGGTGCTGCTTCAGTAGCTGCAGCCTCAGATAGCAGTATTTGTTAGCTAACGTCTCTGAAGAACATCAGGCTGTTTTCATGCCCAGTTCATTGTCTAAAGACGCAGCACTGTGTGTTTTTTGTGATATTGTATCTCTTTTAATAATAACTCAATTACACATGTGGCTGTTTGTTTAATGATCAGAAGTTTAGAGACGCTCATCATCTTTGTGAATGCCAATTTAAATTATATATATTCATTCTTTTTCATTCAAAATAACTTTGATCTTTGATGTACATGTACAACATAAACCGTGAAATATATGCAATGAATTTTGATACATGTTAAGTAACATAAACACACACACACACACACACACACACAGTTTACTGTGCGTGCTGAAACATGGACACAGTAAATTTACTGTCAGTGTGTTTACAGTCAGCATTGAATGTGTTGATGTAATGTACTGTATTCATAATGAGATGATGCACCTTTAAAGTGGATTAAGTGTAGGGGTGCGGGAAAAACTCGATTCTTAGATGCATCGCGATGCGGACGTGAACGATTCTGAATCGATTCACAAATGTCAAAAATCGATTTTCTAAATATTAAATTTATAACGTAATGTTCACGGAACGCAAAAGGCGGAACTTGGAAGTGCGGAAGTGCAGAGCCCGGACTGTCTGTGGCAGCACATAACAAAAACACAAGTGGATGAGCGAGAAATCCGACCGGCTCCCTCTGCATTAAAGCCAGGTTAGATCAGGAGTCACAATCCAAATGTTAATAAGAGCCGTTTTGTCCTTTCAACAAAGTCAAACCACCTTGGGAGCCACAACATTTAACGTCCAGTATGTGTTAATGTCGTAGTATGGGCTAAAAATATAAACGAGAGCGCAGATTTAC
Organism: Colossoma macropomum; assembly: GCF_904425465.1. NCBI lineage: Eukaryota > Metazoa > Chordata > Actinopteri > Characiformes > Serrasalmidae > Colossoma > Colossoma macropomum. The sequence continues at coordinate 1,716,542 of NW_023496020.1, read as the reverse complement.
TTCGCTCTGCTTTAAGCTTCAGCTATAGCCGCTTTCCTTCCATTTCCACCAGAACACCTTTCTTCAAAACTAGAAGAGTTTCTTGTAAAATGTCTCAGCATCCGGCTGTTTTACGAAGCTGAGGTCGCTTCTCATTCGCCAGCTTCTCGTTCTAATTTTCCCGTTTCACCTTAAATTCTGCCTTAGGCGCCGAATGTAACTGCTGCACCATTTAAGGTGGAACGGGAAAATTCGAAAGAGAAGCGAGTTCATTTTCGCAGCTTTTTTTTAACTCTCGTTGCAGATTTAACCAACCGCGCTGCTTATAAATGCGAATAAGTCCTCCAAATGCAAATGTTCGTCTTAATCTCTGTTTTTTCGTTCGCTGCTAGCGAGGCCAGACCTCGGTGCTGTGTGACCTGCTGTCTGCTGTCTGTTCTCAGTCGTTGAGAACCAGGGCTTTCGCGCTATGCTGCACACTTTGGAGCCGAGATTCAGCGTCCAGTCTCGAAAATACACCCCCCCCCAACTCTCTACAACGAGACCAAAACCGAAGTTATAAGATCACTAAAGAAAATGGGAAGGATGGCTGTAACGCGCTACGTGGACACCCATTACCACTGGACCTTATTTCAGGGTAACAGCGCATTTTATCGCAGATGAGTGGCAGCAGCGTCTCTGAATGAGAGTCTTCTAGTTCACTTGCCACATCACTTCCATTTGATTTATTAATAAAAGATATTTTAGATATTTAAAGCAAAGTATTTGTAATGATGCGTAATGCATTTACATTATGGATCATTACAAATACTTTGCTTTAAAACTACCGAGTCCTCAGACAGTAGGAAGATAGAAATCCTGTATAGAAAAAAAAGATGCATCGAGATGCATCGATAATCGTTTTATAATCGCATCGCAGCCCTCTGAATCGTAATCGAATCGAATCGTGAGGTGCCAAAAGATTCCCACCCCTAATTCAGTGTATGAGCTGCAGGCTGTTTGGGGGGCTCTGGGTCAGATGGGGTCTTACATTTCTTTTTGGTATTCTGTTGTATTAAAGGCATTTCAAAGTCAAACACACACTGAATCCCTAACGTGTGTGTGTGTGTGTGTAACTGGAGTCTGCAGCTTCACCTTCCACAGTCTGACCTGCAGCAGAAGATTAAACTACTGACGATTGCTGACCCCCACTTTCACACGGCCTCACTCTGTGTGTGTGGTGTGTGTGTGTGTGTGTGTGTGTGTGTGGGAACACGCTAAGCTAAATTAGCTCTGATGTTTCACAGATGGAGGGAATGAAGAGTGCAGAGAAACAGTAACACAGATCTGTCACCATCCTCCACTTTAAATTAAGAATACTAAGCAGTCCATTACCCCCCCATACCCCCCCTCCCTACACCCTGCCCTCTACTGCTCCCTGTCTAGCTATCTTTTTTCTTTTTCTCCCACTCTTTTTCTTCATTCCCTCTTTCTTTTCTTCTCTTTTCTCACTCACTTGTTCATCCCATCTCTCTTTATTTTCTTTTTCTTTGCTACCTTTTCTCATTCTTTCTCCCAATCTCTCCCTCTTTCCTCGTACATTTTCTTTTCTCTATCTCTCTTTCCTGCTCTTTCCATCTCTCTTTCTTTTCTCTCTTTTCCTCTCTCTCTTGTTCTTAACTTTTTCTTTCTCCTTTTTTGCCTTTTTTCTCTAGATTTCATCTCTTCTATCTCATTTTCCTCTTTCTCTCCTCTCTCCATCTCTGTCTTTTTTCTTTTTCATACTCTTTTTCTTTCTCTTCCTCTTTTTTCTCTTTCTTTCCATCTCTTTTCCTCTTTCCTCTCACTTTTCTCACTTTCTTCTCACTTTCTTGCTCTTTATCTCTCAACCTCTTTCTCTGTCCTTTCTTTCTTCTGTCTCTCTTTCTTTCCTTCATGCTCTTTTCATCTCTCTTTCCTATCCTCCCTCTCTTTCTCGCTTTTATCCATCTTCTTTGTCCTTTTTTTGCTGTTTATTTCCTTTCTCTTCTGTCTCTTTTTTCTATCTCTCTCTCTCTCTCTCTCTCTCTCTCTCTCAACACTACACCCACTCCTCTGCACCTGTGTTTTTATTCCCTCTGTTTTAACGGTAAATGATTTAGATCTCAAACAGCAGGAGGAAAAACGCTCGACAGCTTAATGACAAAACCATACAGAGAGGGAGAGAGAGAGAGAGAGAGAGAGAGAGAGAGAGAGAGGGAAAGAGACAGAGAAAGAGAGAGAGAGAGTATAGGGAAATAGAGAGAGAGGAGAGAAAAACAAAGAGAAATAGGAGAGAAAAACAAAGAGAAATAGGAGAGAGAGAATGTAGAGAGATAGAGAAGAGAGAAAGGGTAGAGAGAGATAGTAAATGATAGAGAGAAAAGAGAAAAAAGAGAAAGAGGAGGAAAAGTGAGATGTAGAGAGAGAGAGAGAAAGAAAGTATATATATATATATATATATATATATATATATATATATATATATAAAGAGGCAGCAGAGCAAGAGTAAGGAGAGAGAGAGAGAGTCCTATAGGGTTTGAGAGTAATCTCAGATCACTGCGTGTGTGATAATTATAAATCTCTCTGTGGTGTGTGAGTCAGCTCTTTTAGCCAAAACACACTCATACACACACAAACACACACACACACACACACACACACACACACTCAGTGCTCCATGTGGGCAGCAGCTTCATCCTCAGCGTCACCGAGCGACCAACATCAAACGGCTCTCTCAGGCTGCACAGTGTTTATTCCCCTCTGATGAAAAGCCTCGTGGTCAGAACATTAAAGCAGAATTGCTGAACTCATTTCTCTCATTTTACTGCAGAAAGTTTCAGAGGAGCTTCAGCGAAGGCAGCGTTCCCTTCAGGAACAGGAGGAGATCCTCCAGCCCGGCGCGGGGGGAGATTACGGCCTTTCAGAAACCTCTGTACTAAACACATCTAGTCTTGGCAAGCAAAGCATCTAATATCTAGTCCATAAATCTAATATTTCTCATCAAATTAATATTACAATGATGTAATAATGATTATACAATCTCTTATATAAAGTGAATTTACCAAGAGAAATGATCTCACTGCACTGGCAGGCAACATTCACTCAAAATAAGTAAAAATGTTGAAGAGTGGCTAAATATTCTCATAATATTCTGTACTTGTTAGTGAGAAATATTATATTTCCACACATTCCACATGCTTTCCACTGGAGCACAGGTCACAACTCAAATGTTAAGAAGAGCCATTTTGCCCCATCTCAATGAAAGCCAAACCACATTGGGAGCCACAACATTTTACTGGTGCAATATTTTAACATCTTGGCTGTAAATATGTCTTAGCATGTGCTAATGTCCTAGTGCAGGCTGAAAAAATCTAATAATAATATTAACGAAAATGTTTACTTTGCCCTGCTATAAGCTTTAGCACATCGATAGCTGCCTTTCTCACATCTCCAGCAGGAAACTTTTCTGCAAACGTAGAGGTTTCTTGTAAATGTCTCTCAACGTTCAACTTTTTAGTGGTTGATAGTTTCTTGGTAAACGTATCAGGAACCAGCTGGAGTGATTATAAATACAAATAAGTCCATTCGTCTCCAAATTATCGATGTTTGTCTTGAATCCTTATCTTCTTTGCCCTTTCATTAGCTACTAGCTAGGCAGGATTGTTGTCTGCGCTGCTGTGTGACCAGTAGCAATGAATTAGCAGTTATACGTTAATTATAGTGTTTAATACCATTTATTAAAACTGTGTTTTGTTTTACTGCAAAGGAGGATTATTTTATTTTTACCTAAAAATCTAATTCTCCCATGGAGCCACATGTTGCCGACCCCTGCACTAGAGCCTCAGTTCGGTTCTCCTCTTCAGGCTCCACCCACAAGTGTGTTTGTTATTATATACTGTTGTGAAGTTTAGAACAGACTCTGTTTATATCACAATACCTACATTTAGAGTCAGTTATTCATTCAACCTAATGAGAAACTGTAGAACAGACTTAGTTTATATCACAATACCTACACTTAGAGTCGGTTATTCATTCAACCTAATGAGAAACTGTAGAACAGACTCAGTTTATATCACAATACCTACATTTAGAGCCAGTTATTCATTCTGCCTAATGAGAAACTGTAGAACAGACTCAGTTTATATCACAATACCTACATTTAGAGTTAGTTATTCATTCAACCTAATGAGAAACTGTAGAACAGACTCAGTTTATATCACAATACCTACATTTAGAGTCAGTTATTCATTCAGCCTAATGAGAAACTGTAGAACAGACTCAGTTTATATCACAATACCTACATTTAGAGTCAGTTATTCATTCAGCCTAACGAGAAACTGTAGAACAGACTCAGTTTAACACAATACCTACATTTAGAGTCAGTTATTCATTCAACCTAATGAGAAACTGTAGAGCAGACTCAGTTTATATCACAATACCTACATTTAGAGTCAGTTATTCATTCTGCCTAATGAGAAACTGTAGAACAGACTCAGTTTATATCACAATACCTACATTTAGAGCCAGTTATGCATTCAGCCTAATGAGAAACTGTAGAACAGACTCAGTTTATATCACAATACCTACATTTAGAGTCAGTAATTCATTCAGCCTAATGAGAAACTGTAGAACAGACTCAGTTTATATCACAGGTCCTACATTCTTAAAAAGATGATTGTTCAAGAGTTCTTTAGGAAAGAAAATGGTTCTACATAGAACCATAGACACTCAAAGAACGCTTTGCATGCTTATAAGGCTCTTTGCATCGTGAAAGTGTTCTTCAGATTGATGGAGAATGTGCTGTAGAAGGTTCTATATAGAACCTTTTTGAAAAGAGTTTGATATGAGCAACAATAACAGAACCCTGTTTGGTGCTATTTAGAACTCGAGAGGTCTCGTCTGCTGCTCCTCCAAAGTTACATAGTGCTATAGCAAGTGTTCCGGCCCGGAGAGGCAATGACGGACGCCATTCTCACTATTATAAGTCAGTGTACCATAAAAATGAGTTTGAAGCTGTTGTTTCAAGGTATGTTTGTTACATAATATTGCTTTAACTTATTCTTACTTGGCAAATTAACAAAACATGCAATTTGACCAGAGGTGCACAAACTTTTGCATATGGTTGTAAATAATTTTGACAATAGCGCCCCCACTGACCCTCCACCGATCCCCTGCTGCTCAAAGTGAGCTTCCTGCAGCTGAAATAAACCAGAACAGCCTGCAGTGGATTTACTGTCCACAACACACACTGTTACATATCTGCACACACACACACACATGCACAGTCTTGTTTTACATTCCCTGTAAGGACTTCCATAGGTTTCCACTGGTTCTTGTACTATTGTTGCCAAGTTAACTACACCTACATCTAAATCTAACCCTAATCCTAACTTCAGTATCCCAAAGGCTATTTTCTATTTTCCAAAAAAAGTAATTTGTGTTGAAAATAGATTACAAATTTTCTGTGTGTGTGTGTGTGTGTGTGTGTATGTGTGTGTGTGTGTGTGTGTGTTTAGCAGGGGAAGTCAAGGTCAGAACCCTGTTTCACATTAAACTCTCCTTTCTTTACCCTGTGGCTAAAAACACCATAATTAGAGTTTAGAGTTTAACAACTATTTCCAGCAAAGAAACGACTCTGTCTTTAAACAGAAATACTCAGCTAAAAATATCTGTTACAAAAATAGCAATCACTCGCTGTGGTCTTAATACCAGCACTGGGCCATTTAAAACATAAACAGATGCTTTCCTTTTTCCAGTATTTTATTTTTTACTTAATCCCTTCTACACTCTTCAAAAGATGGTTCTTCAAGGGTTCTTTGGTAAAGACAGTGATTCTAAACATGAACACTCAAAGAACCATTTGCATGCTTAAATGGTTCTTTGCATGGTGAAATCGTTCTTCAGGTTGCAGGAGAATGTGCTGTATATGGTTCTATATGGAACTTTTTTGAAAATGGTTCTATATAGCACCAAATAAGCTTGATACCGTAACAATAGCAGAACCCTTTTTGGTGCTATTGTTCGTTCAGCCTCTTCATCTGCAGTTTGTTTTTCACAGTAGTGTTTATCCATATTGCTATTAAGCATTTCATTTCATCTGGTCCCCAACCATGTGCGTCCTTCATATTTATCTTCCTCACAGACACAGATCAAGTTTTGGCTGTACTGGGAGGAGTTTCGATTGTACTGGGTTGGGTTTCAGTTGTATTGGGAGGGGATTTGGTTGTACTGGGAGGCATTTCAGTTGTACTGGGAGGAATTTTGGTTGTACTGAGAAGAGTTTCAGTTGTACTGGGAGGAGTTTTGCTTGTACTGACAGAAGTTTTGGTTGTGCTGGGAAGGGTTTTCGTTGTACTGGGAGGAATTTTGGTTGTACTGGGAGGGGTTTTGATTGTACTGGGTGGAGTTTTGTTTGTACCTGGAGGGGTTTTGGTTGTGCTGTGAGGAGTGTTGGTTGTACTGGTTGGAGTTTCGGTTGTACTGGGAGGGGTTTTGGTTATATTTGGTTGTAAGTTTCATTGTACTGGGAGGAGTTTCGTTGTACTGGGAGGAATTTTGGTTGTACTGGGAGGGGTTTTGATTGTACTGGGTGGAGTTTCAGTTGTACTAGGAGGGGTTTTGGTTGTACTGGGAGGGGTTTTGTTGTGCTGGGAGGGGTTTGGTCATATTGAGAGAAGTTTCGTTGTACTGGGAGGAGTTTTGGTTGTACTGAGAGGGGTTTTGGTTGTACTAGGAGAGGTTTTGGTTGTACTGTGAGGGGTTTTGATTGTACTGGGAGGAGTTTCGGTTGTACTTCGAAGAGTCTCAGTTGTACTGGGAGGAGTTTTGGTTGTACTGACAGGTTTTGGTTGTACTGGAAGGGGTTTTGGTTGTACTGGGTGGAGTTTCAGTTGTACTGTGAGGAGTTTCATTCTACTGCAAGGGATTTTGGTTGTACTGGGAAGAGTTTTGGTTGTACTGGTTGGAGTTTCAGTTGTACTGGGAGGGGTTGTGGTTGTGTTGGGAGGGGGTTCAGTTGTACTGGGAGGAGCTTCTTTGTACTGGGAGGGGTTTCGGGTGTACTGGGAGAGGTTTGGTTGTACAGGGAGGAGTTTCGCTTGTCCTGAGAGGGGTTTTGGTTGCACTGGGAGTGGTTGTGGTTGTACTAGGAGGAGTTTTGGTTGTTGAATGTCAATATAATCCTGAAACTCAAGACGCATGAAGTGACCAGGAGTAAACAGACTCATTTGACTACCAAGTGTAGTCATGTATGTTGGTAAAATCTCATCAGGATACAATCACCATTACTAGACACATGAAGTGACCCGGTGTAGACGGGGTCTTAGTTGCTGCTGTATGTGATTACCCATCTCAGCTCCCACATCAATAAGCACTACTGCTGCACATTCTGTATATCACACGCACGTTTGTACACCTGGTGCCTAAGAGGACTGGTGTCCTGTACATCTGCATGTTGACATCACCAAAGTGAAGATGTGGGGGAGGCTGTCAGGGTTTGGGACACAGCCTTTGAAACATTACACTGCACATCGATAACTCCACATTCACATCAGGATACACCAGCGTGCCTCGCTTTGGCTGAAGGAAAACCAAAATGATTTAAAGGATAAAAGCAGAGAGATCCGTCTCTGAGGAGCTCCTGCAGCGCACGCTCAGGGAGGCCTGGAGGATCAGTGGAGGGAAGAGTGCAGGGTTTTCACTGTGCCTTCACTTTTTCATGTGCTGCTCTCTGAGGTTTCAGAGCTGTTTGAGTGAATGATGGAATCAGAGGACAAGTGAGGGATTCAGAAGACATCTGGAGCGGTGGAGAGAGAGAGAGAGAGAGAGAGAGAGAGAGAGGCTCAGAGGATACAGTCTGTGTATATATGTGCCAAAGTCAGGGATCCAGATCATCTACATTTATTTAATTTATAGTCAAAACAGCCAATCAGGTATTCATTTTTCAAGAGATGTTTCTGAATAGATTACGTATGAGAAAACAACTCGGCTCTATGGGTCTGAAAGGATGTGTAGCTCTCAAGAAGACTCACTGAGAAAAGGAGACAGACACATCAAACAAAGAAGCTGAACAATGGACTGACCACCCCAGAGTCCAGACCTCAGCATCACTGAATGTGTTTGATTACTTCAGAAAATGATCAACCAACTTCTAAGACTGAACTTTGGAGGTGTGTCTGCAGATTCTTTGAGAAATTAAAGTGAGTCTCCTGAAAAGAATGGAAGCTGTAACAGCCTGTTTGCATATGAGATCACGTCACTGCGATGCTGTGGTGCGAACAATAGCAGAGCTGGTTGACAAGGACTCTGGCCACTTCCTGTTTCCTAACAAAAACAGGACTGCAAAATGCCAGAGGGTGCCCGCAAGCAAGTCATCAATGAATGGGAGTAAATGGAGCTAAACGGCTAAAAATGAAAAGTTAAAATAGTTTCTAATCACTCACCCAAAACTGTCCTTTAACTTTAAAAAGTGAAAGGATGTATTTTACTAAAAAAGCAAAGAAAACCCACCTGTATGTTTACTTTTTTCTACAGCAAACGGGTTTTGGGCAGCAGGACATCTAACATTACTGCTACTGAGTGCTGACTAGTTGGCAAGCAGAGTAGCTCATTGGCGCTTCGCGCTCGCAGATGTCCTGAATGTACATGACCCTTTTTAAACTCCTATAAGTTTAAAAGCTCGTAAAAATATAACGGCGATAATGAAATGTTTTATGCTATTCAGTGTTCAGGAAATAAATGTATTCTTTTACATTAAAAATGTTTAAGCATCTATAAACTATGATTTTGAACTCACTCAGGAGCACCCTCTAGTGTTTGTGAATCCCTGAAGACATTACAGAGTGGAAATTCTCCTCTCTACAAGTTCTCTGACAGTAGCTGGACAGCAGGAAGTGATTTTCTACATAGAAAGCTGTCACAAGCTCTCACAATGTCTGTGGTTTGCAGTTGCTCAAATTGTTTTGAATGAAAAACCACAAGGAGCTTTTATCAAGTACTAAAAGCTGTTATTCATGAGGGATAGAACTGCAAGAAAGTGACTGAAAGACATCAGCAAAAATGGCTGAACCTTTGTCTGCAGTCCAGAGGAGCGGAGTGCTGTATTCCGCACAGTTTATCTGTGAGTGAGCACCGCTGGTAGATTTAAACAGTAAGTACAAGCAGCAGCACTAAAACTGAAATCTGGGTTAACAGCTACACAAAGACAGGCGAGCGTAAATATCTCATCCTGCCATTGCCAGCTTCTTATTCAAATTTTCCCATTCCACCTTAACTGGTGGAGCAGCTACAGTCTGGTATTGGGTGTTGTAATAATAACTGTTGCACTATTTAAGGTAGAACATGAAAATTCAAACAGAAGGCCGGCTTCAGCTTCGTAAAGTTGTGCCTCCTCACTTTTGTGTGCTTTCTTTAGTTTTTTTGAGCAGAAGGACGTCTGGAGGACGATGTAGCTCCTCATATCTGCTGCCTCCATAACAGCGGAGTCTTTCAGTTCAGCTAAAAACCATAACAGAAGGATTATGTCCAACATATGCTTATATTTACTGTGTATATGTTTACACCTTTTTCTCATAATATCGTCTAAACTAGTGCAGTGTGGTCTCACCTCCATCTCTTCCATTCTGCTTTTCACTTCCTGTCCTCTGTCTGGATTTCACACATCATCGGAATCACGTGACAGTGGGTAACATTGTCACCTCACAGCAATAAGGACGTGGGTTTGATTCCTAGCCGGGCTACCAGCGTCCTTTCTGTGTGAAGTTTGCGGTTCTCCCAGTGTCTGCAAAGACATGCAGTCAGGCCAATTGGACATGCTAAATTGCCCCTTGGTGTGAGTGTGTGAATGTACAGTATATGTCTGTCTGCCCTGCGATGGACTGGCGACCTGTTCAGGGTGTTTCCTGCCTTCTGCCCAATGACCACTGGGATAGGCTCCAGCTCCCCCCATAACCCAGGAAGATAAGTTATTGGTGGTCTCTGAATTTTGCACAGCACTGTATAATTGTCACCGTTGGGACAAAACTTCATATCTTTATTTTTGTTGTTTTCATTTGTTAATATAATTTGAACTCATCAGCTGCCCTTTACATTGTGTTTACAGTTCATGACGAATGGACCAACAGAAATGGGCCAAAATTACTGGAATAAATAATTTCTCCATTAACTTCCATTCAGAGGTTGAGAGACATTTATTTAATCTCCTGTAAAGTTACGTTTTGGAGATGTGACGTATTGTTGAAAAAAAAAATCTAATTTATGTAAATTCCTCCCTCTCAAATTTAGTCAGGCAAGTTTGGTGTCCGAAGTGCCTCTTTAGTTTTAGCGCTAGAGCTTCGAGGCTAATGTAGCTCACAAGTAATGGAAGCTTATACCACATAAATAGCATGGAGTTAACTGCAGGCCTAAATCATCACACAGTCGCCTCAAGCCGTGTGGAGTGGTTAAATAAACTCTAATACAACTCAAACTGCAACTCATAAAGCCCATTACACTGAACTGAGATAGAGAGAGAGAGAGAGAGAGAGAGAGAGAGAGAGAGAGATAAAGCTGATCGTTATGTGAATAACTAATAACATGTGCCAATAAAGATCTTCTGTCTCTCTCTCTCTCTCTCTCTCTCTCTCTCTCTCTCTCTCTTCCACACTATAAAAACTTCATGGACCAGTGAAGTTCTAAAGTGCAGTAAAATCTGCATTAAAATTTACAGCACATTCAAACTAACACAGTCCACAGCTGGAATACGTTAGAATGAACGCGCGCACACACACACACACACACACACACACACAGAGAGAGGCTGTATTTGTGCACTAAAAAAGATTTAAAATTTTAACTCCCTTTTTTTCTTCAAATTTACTAACATCTTTTATCCTTGGTGTCAATTTGACCCCAGCAATTTAAAACTCCAGGAAATATCAGAGTTCTGGTGCGTATTCTGTGAACCTGCAAACCTGTAAACCTACTTTCATGGCTTGCCGGCCCCAGCAGTGAGCAGGCGGGAAAGAAAGAAAAATAAACAGATGAGAAACAAAAGAATCGGTAGAAAATGACAGCGTCAAATCACAGCCTAATGCAAACTATGAGTCTGAAAAAACCTGCATCCACGGCCTTAATCCTGGAGTGGGTTGTCGGGAGAGTTGGGAGAATTCCAGGTGGGCAAGTGGAGTTTCGCGCCGGTTACTACGAGTTAATGAATAAACTCACAACACAAGAACGCTCAGACTGTAAATGTTACACCCTAAAGTAGTAATGTAGCAATGTGGTGAGCATGCTTTATAGTGAAGGTGCTGCAATGTTGGTTGTTCGTGTGAATCCAGCTTTCTTATTGGTTGATGTTGTTTTATATCAGGGTTGAAGTGTTGGAATATGCAGGGTGATGACTGCACAGCTGTTAGGAACAGTCTATAGCCTGAGGTTATGACATTGAAGGACATCAGTACATTTTGTGTGTGTGTGTGTGTGTGTGTGTGTAACTCCAGGTCTGCTTCAAGGATTTATTTGATCTGATGTTCAGTATTGACTGGTGCAATAAAAATTTATTTTTTCTGGACAATTTTTTTCTTAGTATAGATTCCAACAATATCCATCTCTAATTCTTGTAAAGAAAATCTTGTGTCTCGTAAACGTGTTAGGGTGCTCTAGATGTATGGATTTTTGTGGATGATACCTGCTATTCTAGTATAAAGCAATATGTATGCTCAGTTTGATGGATGTGTACCTCTACCTCTCAGTAGAAAGATATCTTATTTAAAAATGGAATTAGCGATGATTAAAGAAATACAAATATAAGCATGTACTTTTATACTTCTACTTGAGTAAAAAATCTAAGTCATACTTTTACTTGAGTATTTTTTTAATGGATTACCAGTACTTAAGTATGGAACCTGTGTATGTCTGCCACCGCTGGTTACAGATGTGGTTTTGTTAGGTTAGGTGTGTTACAGGTGTGGTTATGTTAGGTTAGGTGTGTTACAGATGTGGTTATGTTAGGTTAGGTATGTTACAGGTGTGGTTATGTTAGGTTAGGTGTGTTACAGGTGTGAGTATGTTAGGTCAGGTGTGTTACAGGTGTGGTCAGGTTAGGTGTGTTACAGGTGTGAGTATGTTAGGTCAGGTGTGTTACAGGTGTGGTCAGGTTAGGTGTGTTACAGGTGTAGTTATGTAAGGTTAGGTGCGTTACAGGTGTAATTAGGTTAGGTGTGTTACAGGTGTGGTTATGTTAGGTTGGGTATGTTACAGGTGTGGTGATGTTAGGTTAGGTGTGTTACAGATGTGGTAATGTTAGGTTAGGTGTGTTACAGGTGTGGTTATGTTAGGTTGGGTATGTTACAGGTGTGGTTATGTTAGGTTAGGTGTGTTACAGGTGTGGTGATGTTAGGTTAGGTGTGTTACAGGTGTGGTGATGTTAGGTTAGGTGTGTTACAGGTGTGGTTATGTTAGGTTAGGTGTGTTACAGGTGTGGTGATGTTAGGTTAGGTGTGTTACAGGTGTGGTGATGTTAGGTTAGGTGTGTTACAGGTGTGGTGATGTTAGGTTGGGTATGTTACAGGTGTGGTAATGTTAGGTTAGGTGTGTTACAGGAGTGGTTCTGTTAGGCTAGGTATGTTACAGGTGTGGTTATGTTGGGTTAGGGCCTGTAAGCAGAGAGAAGCTTTTTAAAAATGCATGTTATCATTGACCTCAATATCCTCCAAAACAACAAAACAAACATGTACAATCTTAATATTTCTTATGTTTTGTGCAGCTAAAACAGTCTGGGGTCAAACTGACCACAAAGAGCACCACAGATGCATACAAAACATGTACAGGACATTGAAAACATAGTTTACCCAGTTGACACCAATAAATTAAGAAAAGTCATTAAATATGAAACAAAAACATTATGTCAATTGTTTATTTAGAGAGGTTAAACACTGAGTAGGGTCAAATTGACCCGAAAGATCAAATGATCACCAAATAACAGGGACATCAAAAGAGTAACCAGTGCAAAATGAAGTCAAAAAAGCTGGAAAGCACAAACACTGCAGACAAAGCCAATGAGGGTAAAGCCAAAAACAGTCAGAGAAACAAACCAGGTCAACACACACAGAGAGAACAACATGAACAGAAACGCTCAGTTCACTCAGGTCAACTATGGCAATATTTCACAATGAGGGAGTGGAAACAAACAGGGTGTACAGAGCTGGAACAGGTCTAACAGATTAGTGTTCTGGTGATGATCTGGAGAATGGTCTGTGATTAGATGATAGCTGTGACATGACACATGATCGCCCAAGGGATTCTGGGAGTTGGAGTTTGGGAGAAGATTGGCGAAAGAAGTGCCTGAAAGTACAGAGCGAAATTCAATACTCACTTTATCACACACTGCAACTCACACCTTCAGTGCCCCCACTTCCTGCTTCCCATACCTCTGTAATATAATAACAGTTTTTATTACCACCCTCCTCTGATCAGCTAATCTAACACGCTGTGCTAAAGTTCCTCTCACTGCTGCTGTTACTGCAGGAATGATTAACCCTTTGGGCATCTCAAAGCTGCACTGTATGAGATTCGGAGATTTGGAGACCTCTATGGTTGAAATGTGTAACTGCATGCAGCGTGAGGAAGAACATTCTGTAACATGGGTTGTGCTTTGCTCTCTTCACCAAGTGGATGAATCTGATGATTGAAAGAGAATTCAAAGAGAACTCAGTCTAATCTTGGAGAAGGACGCATCTTCTGAGGATGTGAGTGAATTATCTGCCATTGTCATCATATTTTTATCAGGATGAAGTTGATTTTGAGATCAGTTGAGTCCTAAACATCGAGCCAGAGCTTTTATTTGAGTCTGTGCATGTGATGTTAATATGTAAAGACGTACGACGTGGTGTGAAAAACTCCAAACTTAAATTTAGCTTTAAATAAAAACATCTACTATTTAGAAAATCACTCATAAGAAAACAAACATTTGAAAAACTGGCCCAAACCCGTTATTTTGTTGGGCCAGTTAGGGCTTGGTTTGGGCAACATTTTACTTTTTACCCTCTGGGGTCCACAAACTCAAATTCTGTATCTTTTTCTCTCTCTCTTTGTGATGATCCAGCACAGAAATCCAGTTCAAACAGTTCCTGAATCTGTAGAGTCGTCCTTTCCATTCCATCTCATCACGAGATCATACGAGACTCACATCCAGAGTTATGAGGCTATGAAGAGGGGCTGAGATACACGTCATCTGCCTCTCACCGTGTGGAACTGGTGGATTCGTGTGTCCATCTACATTCTGTGTGAAACTGACCAATGGACACTCAGAAAATCACTAAGCACTGACCATCATGCTGGATACCCTTCATTCTTCATTCAGTCCACATCAGAGACTCATTTGAAATGTTGTGCAGAGAGTTTACAGCTGCTGAAGTTGCTGCAGTGGTTTTGGAAAGTAGTGATGAAGATAACGGAGCATTTTGATATGAATCATATGAGGATCATGTTATATGAAGAACCTTTAAAGAAGAGTTTAAGAAGACATGAACAAATGTAGAGAATGACCTCAGACACCAGAGGGTTAAGGTGGGGGGAAGGGTCCAAAAACAAGATTTTGAAAAGTGTATGTGTGAGGGGCATGCCCCCTGCTCCCCCCTACCATCCTCAGTGGAAATTATGGCAATGCACAGGGGCCAAAAACTTTTACACACTTTCCCTTCTGCTGGGTCAGGCAGCGAGGCGGAAAATAGAAAAATAGCCCATCTGCAATATTCATCTGAGTTTAACACTGGAGTGAGGTCAGTGCCTTTTAACACACACACACACACACACACACACACTCTCTCTGCAGCTCTAGTCTGTACGTCACTCACGCTCTCTCTCGGCCGATGTGCTGAGCTGAAGAGGAAACATGGGTCGGCGTGTTGCTGCGCATGTAGACGCGTGTAAGAATGTAGATGTGCGCGTGCTGCGCTTCTGAACGCAGACGTGCTGATTTAGAGTTATTAATAAGAGATGCAATGAGGAGCGCCGGCTTTAATCATTAATGATCAGCGAGACCAACAAAACCCAGCACACTCCCCCTGACAGAGTTGCGCACTCAGTTTAGAATACAGGGCTGAGAAAAAGCCTTGAAGGGGAATTCCACTGATTTGTTAGAATTCCTCCATAATTAACTGGTTAAGATGTAAACAGAGTCGTTCAGAGTGGTTTGTTGTGAAATGTCCCATTCTAGAGAAACTTACAGAGTCAGAACTGTTCACAGTGGTGGTGATAGGAACCAGACGTCCACCTCTAAAAGCTCCCTCACAGAAAGTTCCTACATGAAATGGTTATGAATTCACTGCCTGATGACTGAGACACTGTTTTATGATAGTTTGGAGAACTTAAACTCCATTCAAGGTGGAGGGATACATGCAGGGCGCTGTGAGGCAAAATATTCCCAAAGAAAACTTATTATTTCAGATTTTACACTATTTTCCCATCATCAACATTCCATATAAAACTCAGAAGACACGTGTAGGTTTACTAAGATTGTTTTGGATAGTGGGATATGGCAGAATTTTGGAAAATTGCAAGAACTTCACAATTTCTGTATAAAGAAATTGGTGAGGGAGGGCAGCAGAGAGAAGGAAGAAAAAAGTAATGAGAGAAAGACTGAGAAAAAAGAAGGGAAGAATAAAAAAGATGGAAAGGAAGAAGGTGAGAAAGTGACAGATAAAAGGAGAGAGAGGAAAGAGAGAAATAGAGAAAGAGTAAGAGTGAGAACAGGAAGGGAGGAGATGAATGAAGAATGAAAAAGAGAAAGATTGAGAGAATAAATGAGAAAGAGGCAAGGAAACAGACGTAGAAACAGTAGAAAAACAAGAGAATAGACAAAAGATGGAAAAAAGACGGAAAAGAAGAAAAAGACAAAAAGAGAGAATAAAAATTACAGAGAATAAAGAATGAGAGAAAGTGAGATTAAGAGCTAAAAGAGAGAAAGAAAGAGGGAAAGAGAAAAAGAAAAAAGAGAGGGAGGTGTTACACTTCACGCCAGCTAAGGACGATTAAATTTTAATCAGCAGCTTTCCTGAACAAAATGCTCCTCAGAAGATTACATGAAACTTTCATACTCTCTCTTTCTCTCTCTCTCTCTGTCTCTCTCTCTCTCTCTCTCACACACACACACACACACACACACACGGACACACACTCTGCTCAGGCTCAACATTCTGCATCTGCGTTAGCTAGCTAAAGTCATTAACATTAACGCTCCATTAATATTGTGCTAATATATATATATATATATATATATATATATATATATATATATATATATATATATATATATATATATATATATATATATTAGTGTTCCATCAATATATACAGTAAATTTTGCTGGCAAATGTAAATTGCCTCAAAGATGCTGCAGTTACATTGATATACGGCACTTTTTTAAAAGGTTAAAAATACTTCAATGCTTCAGTCACAACAGACTGCTGCCTCGCTTCTTCCTGAGGATGGAGCAAAAGTTGATGGTTTTGCTGGGAACTATGGTTCCGTTAACGGTTAACATTGACATTGTTACTTTGATGTATATTGTATCCCAGGTGGTTGCTATGGTGTTGCTAGGCAGTTGATATGTAATCTCAGAGGGTAGCTAAACTACGGGGAAGCGGCACTGTTATCCTAAATGGTTGCTAAGGTGTTGCTAGGCGGTTGCTATGGTATTCTAGTAACTCATTTCTCATGTTCTCACTTTGCCTTTTAAGTGACGTGGCTGTTTTGACAGCCACTTTTCTCTGTGTTTTATAAGGTATATAACTTTATAGCAACACTCTTGTGACCCCCTGGAACCACATCAGGACCCCCATGTTAAGAACCCTTGTTTCATTCAGTCTCATTGCTCAAACCAAAAACTGCCCTGGGAGCTTCATGGCAGGGTTTCCATGGCTGAGCAGCTGCATGCAAGCCAATGCAAGTTACATTACCAAGCACAATACTAAGCGTTGGATGGAGTGGTGTAAAGCACGATGCCCCTGGACTCTGGAGTGATGAAAACGTGTTCTGTGGAGTGACAAATCCAGCTTCTCTATCTGGCAGTCTGATGGATGAGTCTGGGTTTGGCGAATGCCAGGAGAACGTCACCTGCCTGACTGCATTGTGCCAGCTGTAAAGTATCCCATTGAATAGTAGGAAACTAGCCTGAACCCACACCAGCAGGATCTCACAAATGTGCATACGGTTGCAGTTACAACTGCACAACACATAAGTGTGAGAGTCAATAGCTGTGTCTCAATTCAGGGGCTGCATCCTTCGGAGGCTGGATTGGAAGGCCGATTGTGTCATAGCAGCGCAACTAGGCTGTCCCATTTCGAAGGCTCCTTCATTTGCTGCCAAGAAATGTGTCCTTCTTTTCCATGGCAATGAAGGATCCAACAGGTGGGTCCTTCACAAGCCAACATATACTGAGGTTCTCTGTGTGCCGGCGAGGATTTGAAAACATGGTGGCGTCATGACAGCTGCTGAGGAGACACTTTAAAATGTAAGTATTGGGTTTAAACTGAGGAGAATAGCTAACAATACAAATGTGACAACATGGTCTTAAGCAAAACCTACACTAACGTTTCGTTTTAGGGAGCAAAGAGCAGACAGAGAGAGGGGATCTCCAGTTCTAACAAATGAAAAAATAAAAACTTAATGTAAAAGTTTTGGGCTCCGTCTTCAAAGAACTTTAAAAGAACATGACAAGAGTGATGCACTGGTAACAGGAAATCTGCCGTAGAGCAGACCATCTCATTTCGGTTCAGCCTTCACGGTTCTATGTAGCCTTCGAAAGACATGCCTTCGTAGACCACGTCCTTCGAAGGACCCTGAACTGGGGCTTCAGTGTGACCACAGCTGTTGTCTGATATGAGTAACTTCAGCTAATGGAGATGAGCACAGGCAAAAAGCAAACAGCAGGAGGCGCCATGGAGGAGCAGAGCTGCACATTAACCACACTGTGAGGCTTTGTTTAATTTCAGTAAATTGTAAATAAGAATGAGGAAATCATGTGGTTGCTGTGACCTGAAAAACAAGTCAAAGTCACAGAGTGTGGTGTTTGTCCTCACTGCATCCTGTTAGGATCTGATGCTTCTGCAAAAACGTGTAAAATATGCTGATTACATTCATTGAAATCACACTGTGTGAAATGGAACCATCTACACTGATGCCCATAAATATATATGCATTAGAGTTAACATCACAGGGGAGAACACATGTTTATTACATCCCTCCGTCTCTCCACTCATCCCTCCGTCTCTCTGCACATCCCTCCTTCTCTCCGCACGTCCCTCCTTCTCTCTGGACATCCCTCCATCTCTTGACACATCCCTCCATCTCTCTTCACATCCCTCTATCTCTCTGTACATCCCTCCGTCTCTCCACTCACCCCTCCATCTCTCTGCACATCCCTCCATCTCTCTGCACATCCCTCCATCTCTCTGCACGTCCCTCCTTCTCTCTGGACATCCCTCCATCTCTTGACACATCCCTCCATCTCTGCACATCCCTCTATCTCTCTGTACATCCCTCCATCTCTCTTCACATCCCTCTATCTCTCTGTACATCCCTCCATCTCTCTGCACGTTCCTCCTTCTCTCTGGACATCCCTCCATCTCTTGACACATCTCTCCATCTCTGCACATCCCTCTATCTCTTGACACATCCCTCCATCTCTCTTCACATCCCTCCATCTCTCTGTACATCCCTTTATCTCTGTACACATCCCTCTATCTCTCTGTACATCCTTCCATCTCTCCTCACGTCCCTCCTTCTCTCTGTACATCCCTCCATCTCTTGACACATCCCTCCATCTCTTCACATCCCTCTATCTCTCTGTACATCCCTCCATCTGTACACATCCCTCCATCTCTCTGTTCATCCCTCCATCTCTCTGCAGGGGTGATTTACATGCACACACAGTCACACAGGTGTGATGTTACATATTCATGAGTTTGTGGACAAGTAGCCAATAAGCTGCATGTCAAAGCAGATTAAAGAGAATGACCTTTAACCACCCTGAGGGAGAGAGCAACGACAGAGAGAAACCCTGTCCCTCCTGCATCCCTCTCTCTCTCTCTCGCCTCCTCCTCTCTCTTTCTTTCTCTCTCTTGCCTCCTCCTCTCTCTTTCTTTCTATCTCTCACCTCCTCCTCTCTCTTTCTCTCCATTCTCTCTGTCTTTCATGCTCCACCTTCTCTTTTCTTTCCCCTTTCTCTCTTTTCTTCTCTCAGTACTTCTCCTCTTTCTTTCTTTCCTCTCTCTTTCTTTCTTTCTCTCTTCTTGTGTTTTCCCCTTTCTTTCTTTCTTTCTTTCTTTCTTTTTCTTTCTTTCTTTCTTTCTTTCTTTCTTTCTTTCTTTCTCTCCTTTTCTCTTCCTCTCTTTCTATTTCTCTCTCTTTCATTCATTCTTGTTCTTAATCTCTCTCTCTCTCTACTTTTTCTTTCTTTCCTCCTCTCTCTCACTTTCTATTTCTCTCTTCCTACTCCTCTTTCTCTACTCTTACTTTCTCTCACTCCTCCTTATCTTTCCCTCTCTCTTCTTCACTCTATTTTTTATCTTTTTTCTCCTCCCCATTCTCTCTGTCTCTGTTTCTCTTTTTTCTCTCTCCTCTCTCTCTATCTCTCTGTTTTGTACTTGCTTTCTGTCTCTCTGTCTTTTTATTTCTTTCTCTCTCTGTCTCTCTCTCTCTCTCTCTCTCTCTCTCTCCTTCTGTCTCTTTCTTTCCATTCTTCCTGTCATTTTTGTCTCCTCCTTCTCCCTGTCTATTTCCCCCTTTTCTCTTGTTCTTTCTCTCAGTATTTCTCCTTCTTGTCTTTTTCTCTATTGTTTCTTTCTTTGTTTCTCTTTTTGTGTTTTTCTCTCTCTCTTTTCTTTTCTCTTCCTTTCCCTCTCCCTCTTTGTCTCTTTCATTCATTCTTGTTCTTAGCCTCTCTCTCCATTTCTCGACCTTTTCTCTTTCTTACCTCCTCTCGCAATCACTTCCTATTTCTCTTTTCCTTCTCATCCTGTTTCTACTCTTCCTCTCATTCCTCCTTTTCTCTCTCTCTCCTTCTCTTTCTTTGTCTTTTCCTCTCTCTCTCTCTCTCTCTCTCTCTCTCTCTCTCTCTCTCTTTCTCTCTCTCTATTTATCTATCTCACTCTATCTCTCTGAACCATCTTTCCTCAGTGCTGTGCTGATCTCTAATAGAAATCTCAGCACCCTTGACGAGCTTTAGTGACTCTGTTGTATTGAGGTTCTGACCCTAAACTGACCCTGTCCTTCACAACGTGTCTTCCAAGTCTTCATGCTCAAGCTGAACCTCCTCAGCAGCAGCAGATGGAGGGGTGCTGCAGTTTCTGCTGGTAGTTCATATTTTACCCCTCTGGGGTCTGAGGTCATTCTCTCGATCTGTTCATATCTTCTTAAACTCTCCTTTAAAGGCTCTTCATATAAAATGATCCTCATATATTTCATATCAAAATGCTCAGTTATCTTCATCACTACTTTCCAAAACCACTGCAGAAACTTCAGCAGCTGTAAACTCTCTGCACGCCATTTCACATGAGTCTCCGATGTGGACTGAATGAAGAATGAAGGGTTTCGGGCGTGATGGGTCAGTCCTTAGTGATTTCCTGAGAGTCCATTGGTCAGTTTCACACAGAATGTAGATGGACACACTAATCCACCAGTTCCACACGGTGAGAGGCAGATGACGTGTATCTCAGCCCCTCTTCATAGCCTCATAACTCTGGATGTGAGTCTCGTATGATCTCGTGATAAGATGGAATAGAAAGGGCGACTCTACAGATTCAGGAAATGTTTGAACTGGATTTCTGTGCTGGATCATCACAAAGATACAGAAACAGATGTGTTGAATTTGACGCTCGGGCGAGTTCTTGGAGCCCAGAGGGTTAAACGCATGTTTAGCTGGACGTTAGATTGGGAGTCAGATAAAGCAGAGCAGAGTGGACTTAGATTATGATCTCCTAATGAAAAGCACACAGAGGAGCAGCCACTGACTACTGCACACTGGAACAGTGTGTTAACATATACTCCTCACCCACTCTCTTTCTCTCCCCCTTTTTTCTTTTTTCTCTCTCTTCTTTTTCATCTCTTTCTTTCTTTCTTTTTCATCTGTATCTCTCTTTACCTCTTGCTCTCTTTTCTTTTTCTCTCCCTTCCTCTTCATCTCCCACACCCCTTCTTTCCTCTCCCTGTCTCTTTCTTTCTTTTCTCTTTCTTATCCAGTTCTCTATTTGACCACTATGTTAACATGCATATGCTTTCTTTCTGTCTGTCTGTCTGTCTCTCTGTCTGTCTGTTTCCTCCTTCATTTCTTTCTATTCCACCTTCCTCTTCATCTCTCACACTCTCTCTTTCTTCTCCCTGTCTCTTCTTTCTTTTATTTTTCTTAATTTCTTTCTTTCTTTCTTTTCTTTCTTTCTTTCTTTTTTGGAGCAGTATTTTAACATGCATGTACTCTCTCTCTCTCTCTCTCTCTCTCTCTCTCTCTCTCTCTCTCTCTCTCTTCCACACACCAATACCTTGGTATTGTAAACCTGTGTTGCCTGTCCTCTGTGTGACCTTTACTCATCTCTCTCTCTCTCTCTCTCTCTCTCTCTCTCTCTCTCTCTCTCTGTCTAATGTAAAACTGCTCTTCTGGAGCAGCATTAGTGTGAAGAGCTGCTGTGTGTGCTATCAAGGTCACCACACATTCCTGAAAGTGCGAAAGACGTTGTGTTTCTCTGTCTTGCAGTAAAAGCTGCTTCAGTCCCAGGAGTAAATGTGCAGTACAGGGGTCTCCAGTCTCAGTCCTGCTGACCCCAGGCTTTGGACACAGCTATGAGAATTTTGTCAGTAACACTCTGACAACACAAGTTCTAGTGTCTGGATCTCCATCGAGCACACCTGACACCTGATGACGAAGCTCCTCATTGGCTGAGTCAAGTGAAGAGTAGGGAAAACACACACGTGTGCAGAGCCTGGGGTCAGCAGGACTGAGACTGGAGACCCCTGTACTGCACATTTACTGTTCATATCTTCTTAAACTCTCCTTTAAAGGCTCTTCATATAACATGATCCTCATATGTTTCATATCGAAATGCTCCGTTATCTTCATCACTACTTTCCAAAACTGCTGAACCAACTTCAGCAGCTGTAAACTGACATTTCACATGTGTCTCCGACGTGGACTTAATGAAGAATGAAGGGTTTCCGGTGTGATGGGTCAGTGCTTACTGATTTCCTGAGTGTCCATTGGTCAGTTTCACACAGAATGTAGACGGACACACAAATCCACCAGTTCAACATGGTGAGAGGCAGATGACTGTTAGCAATGTATGTGGACACCCCTCAGGTGTTTCAGCCACATCCATTGCTAACAGTTGTATAAAATCAAGCACATAGTCATGCAGTTTCCATAGACAAACACTGGCAGTAGAATAAGTTGGACTGAAGAGCTCAGTCACTTCAAACCTGGCACCTAGGATGCCACCAGTGCCACAAGTCAGTTTGTGAAATTTCTGCTCTGCTAGATCTGCTAGACAACTGTAAGTGCTATTATTTTGAAATGGAAACATTTAGGAGTAACAACAGCTCAGCCATGAAGGGGTAAGGCGTAAATAATCACTTGTCCTCTGTTGCTTCACTCACTACAGAGCCTCTGTAAGCTACATCAGCACAACAAAATGGGTTTCTATGGCCAAGTAGGTGCACACAAGTGATCACTACGATCACTATGTGCAATGCCAAGTGTCAGCTGGAGTGAGGTAAAGCTCTGGACTCTGAAGCAGTGGAAACGTGTTCTCAGATTCCTTATCTGTCCGTCTGATGGATGAATCTGGGTTTGGTGGATGCCAGGAGAACAAAACCTACCAGAATGCACAGTGCCAAAAGTAAAGTTTGGTGGAGGAGGGATAATGAGCTGGGGCTGTTTTTCAGGGTTTGGGCCCATTAGTTCCAGTGGAGGGGGATGTTAATGCTACAGCACACAAAGTCATTTTACACAAATATATGCTTCCAGCTTTTTAGCAGCAGTTTGGGGAAGAGCCTTTCCTGTTCCAGCATGACTGAGCCCCTCTGCACAAAGTAAGCTCCATAAAGACATGGTTTGACTAGTCTGGTGTGGAGGAACTCCAGTGGCCTGCACAGAGCCCTGACCTCAACCCCACTGAACACGCTTGGGATGAACTGGAACACTGATTGTGAGTCAGGCCTTCTCGTCCCACATCAGTGTCTGACCTCACAAATGATCTTTTTTAACTCAAATTCCCACAGACACACTCCGAAATTTTGGAAAGCTTCCCAGAATAGTGGAGGCTGTTAAAGCCACATAATAATACTCATGGTTTTGGAATGGGATATCCAACAAGCTCATACAGGTGTGATGGTCACGTGTCCACATACTTTTGGCCATGCAGTGTATCTATCCGCATATCTGTTTGTTTCTTAGCTGGGCTTAGAGAGTGAAATCAGTGAACCGTCTGCCTCTCCTCAGTACAGATGATGCTTTAGCTTTTCTCCTGACTAACTTTGGCAAGAGCTCCATTTACCAACTCGCGCGCTGGTGACACCCATATGTTCACACATCCATAATCCAGTCAGCCGAACCACAGAAGTGGAAGCTCGCGAGATGCAGGATTGATTTATTTCTTTATTTTTAAAAGCAGGCTACATTTATTTACCCTTACAACTCATTAAAGTTCCATCTATTAATCCTGCCTTTATTACACCGGCTTAGCAGCCACAACACCCAAACTAATTCAGCGCTTATGGATGCGTGAGCTCCAGCATCAGCCACACACACACAGTGAAATGTCATGTTTGTAATTATCCAGAGGGTTTTCACTCTTCTAGACGGAAGCAGTAATGAAACGGCTCTGGTATAAAATGAGCAGGAGGGTGGGGGGTGTAAGGGAGGGGGGATCCACTGATGAAGTGATCAGCGATATCGTTTTTTCTTTTTTGGAGCAGTGGATTTGCCCTCTGATTGATTAACGTGGTCAGGGGGAGAGGAGGAAGAGGAGGAGTGATCCTTCATCCCAGTGCTAATGTCGAAGGGACGCAGAAATCGATAAACAACTCATGCTCAGAATACAGAGTGTGTGTGTGAGTGTGTGAGAAATGTATGTGTATATAATGCATATATGGCTTACATATGGCATATAATATTACATGCAGGTGCTAACATGTCCATTGTACATATATGCATTATTATCACACATTTACATATAGGTGCGCACATATTTATATATATATGTAAAACAACATGCATTTTCATTTTTTTCTACCTAGACCATCACACTACCACTGCCATGTTTCACTGTTGGTATGATGTTCTTATGGTGGAATGCGTTGTTGGCTTTATGCCAGATGTAACGGGACATCTAGATGTTTTTTGACAAATGTGAGACAAGCTTTTGTGTTCTTTTTGGTCAGAAGTGGTTTGCTCCTTGCAACTCTCCCATGGATGCCATTTTTGCCTATCATCTTTCTTATTATGGAACTGTGTACATTGATCTTGACTGAGGCAAGTGAGGCCTGCAGTTCTTCAGATGTTCAACTGGGTTCTTCTCATCAATGCGTCTTGGTAAAAGTTTGGTAGGCTGGCCACTTCTGGGAAGGTTCATCACTGTTCCAAGTTTTCTCCATTTGTGGATAATCCTCTCACTGTGGTTCTCTGGAGTCCCAGAACCTTAGCAATGGCTTTGTAACCCTTTCGAGACTGGTAGATTTCAGTGACTTTGTTTTGCATCTGTATTTGAGTCTCTTTAGAATGTGACATCATGTGCTGCTATTTGAGGCCTTCTAGCCTGCTTCACATTGGCAGACAGGTTCTATTTAAGTGATATTTAGATTCAGCAGGTCTGGCAGTAATCATGTCTGGGTGTGGCTAATGAAATTCAACCCAGTAGTCAGTTGAATTTGGTTAACTGGTTGATTTTGTAGCTAAGGGGGCAGTTACTTTTTCACATAGGGCCGTGTGGCGTTGAACAGCAATCTTCCTACAATAAATGAGGAAATCATCATTTAAAAAGAGCAATATGTGTTTACCTGGATTATCTTGTTTAATAGGCAAAATAACACAGTGGTGCAGTGGGTAGTGCTGTGCCTCACAGCAAGAAAGGCATAGGTTCGGTTCCCTGGCCGGGTGACTAGAGTTCTTACTGTGTAGAGTTTGCATGTTCCCGTGTCTGCATGGGTTTCCTTCCACAGTCCAAAGACGTGCAGTCAGGCCAGTTGGAGATGCTAAATTGCTCCTAGGTGTGAGTGTGTGTGTGTGTGTGTGTGAATGTATATGTCTGTCTGCCCAGTGATGGATTGGTGACGTGTCCAGGGTGTATCCTGCCTTCTGCCCAATGCCTGCTGGAGTAGGCTCCAGCGACCCAGAAGGATTTATATATGTAGAACATACTACTGTTATATACAGCGATCAGGCATATCATTATGACCACCTCCTTGTTTCTACACTCATTGTCCATTTTATCAGCTCCACTTACTATATAGGTGAACTTTGTGGTTCCACAGTTACAGCACTGCTGTGTCTGATCCACTCGTACCAGCACAACACACACTAACACACCACCACCACATCAGTGTTACTGCAGTGCTGGGAATGATCCACCACCCAAATAGTACCTGCTCTGTGAGGGTCCATGGGGGTCCTGACCACTGAAGAACAGGGTAAAAGGGGGCTAACAAAGTATGCAGAGAAACAGATGGACTACAGTCTGTAACTGTAGAACTACAAAGTGCACCTATATAGTGAGTGGAGCTGATAAAATGGACAATGAGTGTAGAAACAAGGAGGTGGTCATAATGTTATACCTGATCGGTGTATAGCTATGTAAATATATACATGTAGGCACTTGTGTATGCCTGTGTGTGTGTGTGTGCGTGTGTGCTGATAGGCAGGATGTTTGCTCTGGTTTGTGTCCAGATATCAGCCAGACGAGCGAATCCAGCAGGACAGAGAGAGGAGAGGACAGAGCATTGATCTCTCTCTCTCTATCATACTCTTTCAGTGTCTCTCGTCCTCTCTGTCTTGCTGGTAGAGGGCAAAGCAGTTATAGATTATCGATGCAGACACAAAGACAAGACAGACAGACGGCTGACACTGCTGAACAATCACTGATCTAATTACCTTCTACTGGGAGAGAGAGAGACAGAGAGAGAGAGGATAAGGAGGAAGAGGAGTGGGCCAGAACAGCATTTCAGCTGCCTGTAGGGAACTTCTACCACCCGTTAGTGGTGTAACTATGATATTATGAGCCAAGGTGCAAAAGTTTTATGCCCCCCCTGTAAAAAAAGTACCTTACTGAAATAAAAGAACTGACAGAGCAATTTGGTGCTGTATTGTAGGTTGAAATATATTATTAAAAATCATATTATTCCACCAATTTAGTGTGTGAGATGTAAACCGAGTGATTCAGAGTGGTTTGGTGTGAAATGGTTCAGATTTCTTTATAGTGGTGGTGATAGGAACCAGGGGTCGCCATGACTACAATATAAATATATAATACATTTTATTTACTATTCAAAACCACCAGTGAACCTACATGTGTCTTCTGAGTTTTATATGAAATGTGGTTGATGGGAAAATATTGGAAAATCTGAAATAATCAGTTTTCTTTGGGGACTATTTTGCCTCTCAGCACCCTGCATAATATGATTTTAAGACCAAAATCTTCTCAAAACTATCATAGAACACAGTCTCAGACATCAGTTGATTCATAACCATTTCATGTAATAACTTTCTGTGAGGGAGCTTTTAGAGGTGGTTGTCTGGTTCCTATCACCACCACTGTGAACAGTTCTGACTCGGTAAGTTTCTCTAGAATGGAGCATTTTACACCAAACCACTCTGAATGACTCTGTTTACATCCTGCATGCTGAAAATGTTAAATAGGTGGAATTCCTCTTTAAGTTATAGAGTCTAAACGATCCCCCCTGAGCTGCAGGCCCCAGTGTGATTGCTACACTGCTGTCACTCTAATACTGCTGTTCTTCTTCAGCCTGCAGCGTAACTGAACCCGAATAACTCACCATATTACACAAAACCATTTATTCAAATTCAGAAGTTCCACCAGCATTTCAGTTTAACCCCTGAGCAAAGACAGGACAGAGTACAGTACAGAGAAAAGGAGGAGAGGAAAAGAACAGGAGTGAAGGAGCTTCAGTTATTCTCCAGCTTCACCCCCTAACTTACTCTTTCTTCCTCCTTATCTCTCTCTCTCTCCTGCTGTCTCTCTCTCACTCTCTTCTCTTTTTATCATTTCTCTTTCTCTATGTGTATCTCTCTTCTTCTCTTTCTCTGTTTTTCTCTCTCTTTCTATCTTTTCACTCTGTATATCTCTTTTCCTTCTCTTTCTCCCTCTTTCTCTGCTCTCTTATGATCTTTTCTGTCTTTCTCTGTATGAATAAATACATCTCTCTCTCTCTCTCTCTCTCTCTCTCTCTCTCTCTCTCTCTCTCTTTCAAATAAGCACAGCAGAATTGCCAATTCTTTAGTAAATGGCTCCTAATCAGTGTGTGTTTAGAGCAGCTCTCAGTGCCATTTTAACAACACACACACACATACACACACGCACACACACCTACACAAACGCACAAACACACACACACACACACATACACACACACAGATGTGTTGAATGAATAAAGCTGTTTTTCTATCAGTCTTGTCAAGTTGACCTTTTAGGGCTGAATAACATACACAAGGAGCATCTCTGAACACACACACACACACACACACACACACACACACACACACACCTCCTCTAGCAGACTAATAAACACTCAAAACAGTTTGTCTGTGTCTTTTCAGCAGTAGGGTGTAATTATGATAAACTGTGTGTGTGTGTGTGTATGTGTGTGTATGTGTGTGTGTGTGTGTGTGTGTGTGTGAAGACGATTACAAAACATTTTAATAAGCGCTAAGCTCGCATCACTGTCTCTGCTTCGCTGTAGTGATAAACCTGCTATACCTGCTAATTACGCACCGCACACAAACACACACACGCAAACTTCATTACTGCATTTTCTCTGTCTGTGGTATCAGAAGGCTAACAGAAGTCCTGCCACTCAGGCAGAGCTAATGCTAACAACAATGCTGCATGCTAATTACCCTCACGCTGGTAAACAGGCAGGTGGAGGAGCAAAACAGAGTTTAAATTTGCACACAGGTAGAGAAGGAAGGCACAAAAAACAGGACACAGAGTTTCAGAAGTGAAAGGACAGCAGTCACTTTCACCATCGCCATGCTACCAACACATCCACCAGCCGGTTCTGTAGATTTACACCACACAGGCCCACGCTGGCATCTACGCTTTATCACATTAAAAAAATTACTTATATTAAGAGAAGAGCGGTGACATCACCTAAATAATAATGTGAGTTTTTAATTACTCAAAGTGTCTGAACAAATTTCATATTGCTTTAATGAAGCACCGAAAATGGTTCTATTGCTACAAGCTTGACCTCGTAACAATAGCCAAACTCTTTTTGGTGCTATATAGAACCATATGCAACACATTCTCCATCAATCTCAGCATGCAAAATAACCTTAAAGCATGCAAAGGGCTCTTTGAGTGTTCAGAGTTCTAAATAGAACCACTGTCTTTAATAAAGAACCCCTGAAGAACCATCTTGGACTGTAGTTTTTTGTGCAATTTTTGATTTTTACTTTTTAATTAAGTTTTTACACTCATGTAGTGCAACTTTATGGTAGGTGTTTCCAATGAAAAGGCCAATGAAGTACAAGGTAAGTGCTTCTAAAAACTGGCATCTCAGTCTTCTGGCAGCAGAAGTGCAACTCTAACATCTTCTGCCCTCTGGCAGTGGAGAGCGGACTGATTAGAACTGGCAGGGTGGCAGTGCCCAGCTGGGGCAGCAGGGGAGATGCCAGTCTCCGATGAAAAGCTCAGCTGCCCGCTGCCTCTCCAATAACACCCTTCATTATGGAGAGCAGGCACAGGGCGCCCAGTAATTACCCAGAGCGATCATCCAGGCCAATTAGCCGAGCCCCGGCCTAGACCGAGCCATCAGAGTCTCAACTGCAGATGAAGAGGCTTAAAGTGAAAGTAAAGTTTGGCCAGAAATCAAAATCAGTCTCCCCCTTGGACCCAAGGTAGCCAATCAGCCGAGTCATGTTTGGTGTCTGAAGTTTGCTCCTTTAGTTTCAGTTGCTGAGTTTAATTTAGTTTAGATGAAATGGGTACAAATTATTTTTTGAAAGAACTTCGCTTTAATGAGCTTCTCAGTCTGATGACAGAGTGTGATAATGATGGAACACTTTCAACAGGTTCTTCTCTCACAAACAGGCAGGACACCTGAGCAGTGGAGAAGGAGACAAGAATAGACTGGGTGAAGTGTGTGTGTGTGTGTGTGTGTGTGTGTGTGTGTTATTAAAGATGTGAAGCAGACACTTGTGAGTTTCCTCTGTACTGTCTGTTCCCACTTCACTGTCTCCAAGAGGACAGTGTAAGACTGGGGCAGAGGTGACAGCACAGATGTGTGTGTGTGTGTGTGTGTGTGTGTGTGTGTGTGTGTGTGTGTGTTTGTGTGTGTGTGTGTGTTGAGCAGGTTTATGCCACATTGTGGGGACCAAAACCTGTTCATACACTCACGTTACGGGGAACATTCTTCTTTGTGGGGAGCAGAAGCTGATCATCCACCATGTAATTCATCAGATTTTAAGGCAAGAGTAAGGTTAAGATTAAGATTAGGGTAGTGGTAGTTCTATCAGAAAATAAATGGGAGTCTATGCAATGTCCCCACAATTCACAGAAACAAGATGGAGCGTGGGTGTCTATGAAATTAGAGTAAGTTAGCAAGCTGGTCTTCAAGCAATTGTCAGAGATTCTGAAAGATTTTGTTACTCAGTGTGGCCAAGAACTGCTTACTTTAACAAGAAGGAGCTGTTTGAGTGACATGCAAGCTGCCAATCACAGGGCAGTTGAAGAGACAAGCAGTAACATAATGCTAACCAATCAGCACTCAGTAGCAGTAATGCCAACCAGTCAGCACTCAGTAGCAGTAATGCTAACCAATCAACACTCAGTAGCAGTAATGTTAACCAATCAGCACTCAATCGGCCAATAGGTGCTCAGCAGGGTTGGGATAGCTACTGAAAAATTAGTATTTAGCTACTTTGTAGCTACTTTCCCAAAGTTTGTAGCTAGCTACAACTTAGCTACTTTTTCAGAAAAAGTAGTGCACTACTTTTTATCTACTTTAAGAGCGCGATTGTCAGAATGTTTGTGAATCTCCACCTGACACACCAAACAAGCCCAACTGATAGTGTGAACAAAACACTGCATTTAATCATGTGCCAAAAAGAAACATACAATTCAAAAGCTGCAAATATACAAAAAGATCACCAAAAAGTAAGTTGAAGTGTAACCAACAATCAAACTTACACAACCAAAGGTGCTATATCCAACAAAAAAAAAGTAAAGGCAAAGTCAATCATTCCAGGTTTTTCCTAACAAAAATCAACAAAAACAACCGAATACAAACCAAACAATTTAGTACAAAACATTGTCAATTGTTGCTCCAATTAAAACATTTCAGCAAGATCTGTACAGACATGACATTCAGAGTCCTTTTTTAAACTTCAGCAACACTTTAGCCTCAAAATTCACATCAGTGACCCTGGCTCTGTATGGGGTGAGAATCAGGCCTGCGCAGCTGAACAATCTCTCCACTGCTGCAGAGCTGTTGCAGCTCCATGGCAAAACTAGATTTTTAGGTAAAATAACATTTGCTGTAAAATCATTACAACACACAGTTATAACACAGTTTTCACAATAATTGGTCTTAAACACTGGAGTTAATGCATAACTGCTAATTCACCAACCTTTAACGCTGAAGACTGACGCACAGACTGCTGGACACACAGCAATGCAGATAACAAAACAGCAAAGAGAGAGATTTCAGACGAACATCAATAATTTGGAGATGAATGGACTTGTTTGCAATTATAAGCACTCAGCTGGTTCCTCATATATTTATCTGCAACAAGTCGCGAAGCTGAAGTCACTTCTCATTCTCCTGCTTCTCGTTCGAATTCTCCCGTTGCACTTTAAATGGCGCAGCAGTACAATCTGCCACCTCAGGCACCATTTAAGGTGGAATGGGACAATTCGAACGAGAAGCTGGGGAATAAGAAGCCACTTCAGCCTTGTAAAAAGTCAAACATTGAGAGACATTTTACAAGAAACTCAAAGAAAACTTTCCTGAGATGCAAGAGAAGCAGCTATAGCTGAGCTAAATGTTAAAGCAGAGGAAAGTAAGTCTGCGTTTTGGTTTATATTTTTAGCCTGTGCTAGCACATCAGTGCATACTGAGACATACTTACAGGATGGTAAAATGGACATAAAATGTTGTGACTCCCAAGGTGGTTTCATTTTTGGTGAAAGGATAAAATGGCTCTTCTTACCATTTCGGTTGTGACCCCTGAGCTAAGTCTACTAGCAAGGGGTAATCAGCGCGTACCCGTTTGCTCAAACTGTCCGCGGCTCAGTCATGATTGTACAGTTACCACCAGCCCAGTTAACGGCCGCGTTCTGTGGTTCAGATTTTGCGCAGATTGCCTGAAGTCTGTAGCAAAATTGTAGCAAAAATTATCACGATAGCTACACAAAAATGTGTAGCTGTTAGCTATAGTTCATAAAACTGTAGCGGCTACAGCTATTAGCTACAAAAATTTGTAGTTAACTACAAAAAGTAGTGTGCTACTTAGCTACTCCCCCATCCCTGGCCGCTCAGTAAAAGTAATGTTAACCAATCAGCACTCAGTTGCAGTAATGCTAACCAATCAGCACTGAGTAGCAGTAATACTAACCAATCAGCACTCAGTAGCAGTAATGCTAAAAATCAGCACTCAGAAGAAGTAATGCCAACCGATCAGCACTAAGTAACAGTAATGTCAACCAATCAGCACTAAGTAACAGTAATGCTAACCAATCAGTGCTCAGTAGCAGTAATGCTAACCAATTAATACTCAGTAGCAGTGATGCTAACCAGTCAGCACTCAGTAGCAGTAATGTTAGCATGCTATTTCCCAAAACTTATTTGCTATAGAAACTGAAAGAGTCTGGGAAGTTTTTGTTGAATTTATAACAGTAATATATTCTTCTATTTCTGAAATTTAAGAGAAGTTCCTGCAGAATGTTTGGAATTTAGCTCCATTCACTCTCTTTCATTGAGGACCTGCTTGCTTGCATACCAGGGTTGGGAAATCTAGGGAACTAGGTAGATAAGCTATGGTGCTAAGCAGTTGGAAAAACTAGGGAACGAGGTTGCTAATGTAGCTATTAGTAGTTCCCTAGGTAGTTAACTTAGGTAGCTAGCTAAGCAAGGGCGCAAATTAGCTATAATGTAGCTAAGCAGCTACAGTCATTAACATTAAGAACTGGCTTACAAAGTTCTTCCCTAGGTATAGTTAATGAATCTAGGTAATTATAAGCCAGGGAGCTAGAAAAATAGCTGAACTAGGGTATTTGGTAGCCAATGTAGCTGTAACCCAGAAAGCAGACGGTTTTGGGCTGATTCTAGCTTTTCTACATGAGTGTTGGTTGACTAGTGGGCAGATGTTAGGCATGCGGGCCAGAATTGGGCCAGATGCCAGACAGCTTCATATGACTTTGCTTCATGTCTATGTTTGTGGGCCAATTTTGGCATAAATGTTGTGGACCAGCAATGTGGTTGCACCAGATTTGAGCCAGATTTGGGCCAACTTTCCAGATCTTGGCCGAGAACCCAGCCATATACTGGCCCAGAAGTGGCCTAGACAAATTTTGCTAACTGGGAAGTAGTTCCCTTGGTAGCTAAGTTAGAGCTAAGCAGGCAAGCAAAGTGACTGTGATGATGCTAGGCAGCTACAATTGTTAACAAGAACTGGCTCCTAACCAGCACTAGCAAGCTGGCTAACGTTAGCTAATAAAAAAATGGTTTTAAGATCTGTCCCGGGTTTATGCTAAAGTCAGAGCACACGAGTTAAATATAACACCAAACCAAAGCGAATCATGTTTACATTCACAAAAATGAGCAAAAAATTGAATTGGTCACATATATATATATATATATATATATATATATATATATATATATGGACCAGAAAGCCCTCCCCCCTGACTGCGGTCGGTCCACTGCACTAAACAGACAAAACCAGGGAAAGGAGGACAAATGAGGAAGGAGAGAGAATTGACTAGACAACTGAAAACTGGAATTATGCGAATGAAACACTTGAATGAATAGATTCCTAATTTCTCATTCACTGTTCATAATAAAGCACAGATACACACCCTCATAGAAATGAATTATAATATATTTGTTTTATGCTTTGCTGAACATTGGCTCGTATTCTTACCGACACTCGGCAACCTTTAAATTGACTTTTAAATTGAGCTGCTCACCACAGACGTCCTGCATACACAATCGGGTTCTCGGCTCACTCAGGGTGTGTGTGTGTTTGAGTGTATTTCTCTCTTTGTGGGGCCTTGATTCCCCCAGTTTGATGAAAACATGAAGAGTTAGCATTTGTGGGGACATTAGTCCTCTCCTAAATTCAGCCGTGTTCAGTTCCAACTGCTAGCTAGGTCTCCCTTCGTTGCATTATGTTATTAAACTGGGAGTGTGAAGGCTAGCACAAGCTTCCTCCAAGACACATGAAGCTCCACTGCATCTTCTGCATCCTTTAAACTGCTGCTAACAATGGATTCCTGGTCATGGATGGCTGTGGCATCGCCGGTCATTGAATTCACGATCTCTCAACAACAACACATAGACACTTGGGAAATCTGGCGAAAAAAAAGGATTTGCAGCAAAAACCGCAGCTTTTATTAGAAAAAGTAAAAAATGGACAAAATCTTTATTGGCTGATGTTAAGGTTAGGGTTGGGTGGAGCTCAGTAGCATTCAAGCTGCAAAAAATAATAGTTTGTAAAGTAATAATCTTAAATCTAGTCGATATATTTAATATTTCTTTTAATGACATTGTTGTGAGAATATTTTAAGATTATTTAATCCCTTTCTGCAGGCCTCCTAGTGGCCATTCCACTGTTTATCTTTAATAATAACAAACAAATGTTTAATTTAAAATATAATTTAAATGTCATTAAAATTGTTAATATTCTAATTTAATTAAAAGTATAATTGTAAAATTTCAAGACTGAACTGAGGGTCTGCCAACATATACTGAAACTGCATGTTATGGCTACTATGAAAAGGGTTTAACTTATTTCTGTTTTAAGTCATTTAATCTACTGATCTTGTTCACAAGTGTCCCATAATGAGAATGTCTGGGGACATTCATGAGAAATTATGGGTGAGAACGTAAACTATTAAGGTGGGAACAAACTGAATGACCAATTCAACACCTCAAAATAGGGAGCGCTGATGTGCTCATCACCATAGCCCGTTCTTGTAGTGTAAATCAGCATGGCTGAAAAGTCCACCAAAAAACTTTAAGTAAGCATGTAGATGTGAGTTGCATATGCGAAGAACATGCAGTAAAAATAAACAGTAACACTTTACTGTGGAGTTCTGTTCATAAGGCTACATGACACCTACATAAGCTTGTTATGACAACTGACATAACTCTACATAAATGTTTATAAATGCTTATTCCAATAGGTCTCACATGTCATAAAGGCTACTTTAGCCAACTTTTTGCAAATGTAACCTTTATAGCGAATGATGCGTGTTGGAATAAGCATTTATAAACATTTATGTAGGATTACATCAGTTGCCATGACAAGCTTATGTAAGTGCCATGCAGCCTTATGAAGAGTACAGTACAGTAAAGCGTTACCAAATAAATATTACCTTTTACAAGAAAAAATTTGTTCTATTA
This sequence comes from Colossoma macropomum, assembly GCF_904425465.1. Classification (NCBI taxonomy): domain Eukaryota; kingdom Metazoa; phylum Chordata; class Actinopteri; order Characiformes; family Serrasalmidae; genus Colossoma; species Colossoma macropomum. The sequence goes on along the minus strand of NW_023496020.1, from coordinate 1,681,739 downwards.
GCTAACGATAGCATTTAGCAAGCTAGCTTTTTTGCTTAGAGGAATTTGGGGGCAGGGTTTAGAGGGGGCATACCCCTGTAAGCACCATATCCAGCACCAAAAATTAAGCTACTTGTCCCCAGCTGTGCATTCTTGCTATGAGATCACGTACAGAACCACAAGACCAAATTATCTAACAACAGAACAAGTAATAAGTAATAAGTAGTAGAATTAAGAATTAGAATTAAGTAAAAAACATCTAGAAATGAGTTCAATAATCTTATATTGTTCTCATAAAAATCTCAGAATGGGAATATTAGGTATGTTGACTAGCTTTAAGATGTTTTCACTTGCAAAGACAGCACTTTCTGCATTACACATACACACACGGCAAATAAGGACATCCTGGCAAGTGAAATGATCTTAAGTCTAGTCAAATTATAGAATTATAAAACTTTACTACACATTTTTACTTGTTTTAAGTGATTCTAAGTCAAATTATCTCACTGTAATTTTTGCTTCGCACACACACTCCTACATACATACACACACACATTTGTCTTACATTGCTAGTGAGGACTTCCTCTGAATTCTATTGCTTTTTGCAGTACTGAAGCCAAGTAATACTACACCTAAACCTAACCTTAACTTCAGTATCCAAAAGGCATTTTTTTGCTCTTCTAGTCCTCCCCCCCAAAAATGTAATTTGTAGTGAAAACAACATTTTGCTGGTCCTCACTTGAGCAAAAATGTCATGTTGTTCAATCACTGTGAGGACATGTAGTTCTCACAAGGATAGCATGACATGCACACACACACTAGTGTTTGCCTGTGTTTGTGTGTGTGTGGTGTATGGCATATGTGATGGATGAATTTAGACAGTAGGGGTTTGGTGACCTCAGTCCCCAGAGGTTTGTGGGAGAGATTAAAGCTGCAGGCTCTGACATTAACTCTGAGTGTGGAACTGTGTGTGTGTGTGCGGTGTGTGTGTGTTCTGCTCTACCATCTCAAACACACTACCTCAGACACACACACACACATACATACACTGCACTCTTCTGTAAGAAACCATTGACATTTTAACTACTATTCTTCATCTTATCTGCAGACAAGAAGAGTTCGCTAAATGCTAAATGCTAAATGCCATATATGACAAAACCCTCCACCCCCTGTGTTTAGGTGGGCTGAAGTCTTCCGCTGGTTAAAGAACAGGTCAGGTCAGATCATACCACTCCCTCTGATGGGGGTCTGATGTCTTTTTTTGAAGTTTGCTGGCTTTGATAGCAGCAACTGCTATTGATATAGAGAACATGGGCTATGCTAGCAGTGTGTTAGCACTGTTGTCCAGAGGGTGAGAGCAACACGGGTGAAAGCTCATCCTTTGCAGTGGGGTCAGTGGCAGCCAGGAACAAACTCAAATCTTTAAATAACAAACACAGAATGAATAGCACTGATCCTCCGCTGTATGCTAGCCCACAAAAATATCAAAGAAACCTCAAACAACATGTGGGTGGGGCAGCCACTGAAAGAGTCTCTCTGCACAACCTTAACTTTAACAAGGCTTCATCTATGAGTCATGAAAACAGTTAACTTTGAAATTAAGTAGTTCCCTAGGTAGCTGTTGAATGTAGCCAGCTAAGTTATGGAGCTAGGGAGCTAGCTTATCTAGGACAGTGTTCCCTGCTAGAAAAAAATGCAGTTAGAAAAATCAGTTAGCAGTTAGTATCTGTCTAGTCCACTTGTGGGCCCCATCCTTGGGTCTATTCTGGCCCAGTATACGGCTGGGTCCTTGGCCTAGATCTGACCCACTCTAAAGTGAGTAGAACTACTGGATGCATCCCATATCTGGCCCAAATCAAGTCATGCTGGTCTGTGCTGGTCTTTTCAGCGAGTTATTCCAACCCTGGTCTTGGAGTCACACTGTCCTGCACACTGTAGTGTCTTCACTGTTTTAACACACTCACTTAGTTCAATAATGGGTTGTTAATGAACTTATTTAGTTGGGTCAAGTCTGTTGGGAGTAGAAAAAAAAAACATTAAAATGTGTAGGGCGGTGCCTCCAGGACCAGGGAACTATGTAGCTAATGAAGCTGGGTAGCTATAATCTAAGGGGCTAGGCAGCTGAATAACCCAGAGAACTAGGTTGCTAGTGAAGTTAGATAGTTATATAGTTCCCTTGGAAGTTAATGAAGCTAGTTGGCTATAAGTTAGGGAGCTAGGCAGAGAGCTAAACTAGGGTATTAGGTAGCTATAGGTAGTGCACTAAGTAGATACGTTACTTGGCTAGCTAAGCAAAGGTGCAAGGTGGCTATAATGAAGCTAGGGAGCTATAAGCTAATGAGCTAGTAAGATGGATAAACTATGGTATTAGGTGGCCAATGTAGCTATGGGTAGTGCACTTGGTAGGTAAGTTGGGTAGCTAGCAAAGCAAGGTAGCTATAATGAAGCTAATTAGCTATAAGCTAGCCAGCTAGGCAGATAGATAAATTAGAGTATTAGGTAGCTAATGTAGCTATAGGTAGTGCACTTGGTAGATAAGTCATTTAGCAAGCTAAGCAAGGACGCAAGGTAGCTATAATGAAGCTAGTTAGCTAAAAGCTAGGGAGCTAGACAGATAGCTAAAATAGGGTATTAGGTGGCTAATGTAGCTATAGGTAGTGCACTAGGTAGATAGGTTAGGTGGCTAGCTAAGCAAGGGAACAAGGTAGCTATCATGAAGCTAATTATCTATAAGTTAGGGAACTAGGCGGATAGCTATTAGGTGGCTAATGTACCTATAGGTAGTGCACTAGGTAGATAAGTTACTTGGCGAGCTAAGGCAGAGACCAAAGTGGTTATAGTGAAGCTAGAAAGCTATAAGCTAATTAGCTAGGCAAATAGCTAAACTAGGTTATTATCTGGCCCAACTACAATACTGGCCCACAATATTCATGCCCACAATATAGACACGAGTCAAACCCATCTAAAGCTGTACGGCATCTGGCACTATTCTGGCCCACATGCCTAACGTCTGCCTGGTAGTCAACCAACACTCTCTAAATCATATTTGGCCCAAAGCTGCCTGCTCTCTGGGGCAGCATATGTTATGTTTTGGATGCTGGTATATTGGTCAACCAGCAAGACCATGCTGGGTGACCAGCTAAACCACGTCTAGACCAGCATAAACCAGCCTAGATGCAATTCATGCTGGTCTGTGCTGGTCTTTTCAGTGAGTTATTCCAGCCCTGGTCCTGGAGACACAATGTATTAGGTAATTAATTTAGCTAGGTATTTCCATAGGTAGCCAAATAAGGAGGCTAGCTAAGCAAGGGAGCAAAGTAGCTATAATGAAGCTATGTAGGTACCATCATTAAAATGAACTGGCACCCAACTAGCATTAGCAAGTGGATGTTAGCTAATCAAAAATTGTTTTTGAGACAGAGTGCTTCAAGTTTACACTAAAGTTACAGCACATAACTTAAATCTAACACCAAACCAACACCCTCCTGAAAAGAAGTTAATCTTATGTTTATACATGATAGAAAAAGTAGAAAAAATTAAATACAGAAAATAAATATATGCAAAATATATTTATCAAATGAAGTATGAAACATCTACTGCCTTTAGTGGAATACATTTTAGAAAACTATTTATGTGAAATACACCACATGCCCATGTGTTTTTCCATATGAGGAGCTGCGCTTCAGAAATGAAGCAGTAAAACTCTGAGAGGCGGCTCTCTGCTTTGGGCAGTCGCTGTATGTGTGCTGACGGTTCTCCGGTGGTCATTAGCGCTGAGCTGAAGGTGTGTGTGTGTCTCTGTGTGAGCTCTGTGATTAACGCTCGGCCGTTCGCTGCAGTCCGACCCTGTCGGGTGGCCGCTTGTTAGCCGCCATGGCAGCGAGCCAGTGTGTGTATCAGTGCTGGGCGAGCGGGCGTTAAACACTCGACTCAGTGGGCCAGCACCGCTCCAATCAGATAAACGAGCATGATCGATCTGTTCTTCACCACCGAGGAGGAGGAGGAGAGGGCGGCTTTAGCTCTCACTCTGTTTTCTATTTCTCTCTTATTCTTTCTATCTTTCTGTATCTTTCTCTCAGCTTTCTTTCTCTTTCTCTCTTTTTCACTCTCTTTTCTCCTTCTATTTCTTTCTTTCTTTCTTTCTTTCTTTTTCACTTTTTTCTTCTCTTTTTCTTCACTTCCTCTTATTCTCACCTTCTCTTTCTCTTATTTTCCTCTTTTTTCTTTTTCTCTTTTCCTCTTTCCTTTTCTGTTTTTGTTTCTTATTTCTCTACCTTTCATCTCCCTTTATCTCTCTTTCTTCTCTCCTTTTCTTTCTTTCTTTACTTTTTTCCTCTTTCACTCTTTTTCCTCTCTCCCTCTTATTCTCTCCTTTTCTTATCTTCCTCTCTTTTTTATTTTCCTTTCTTTTTCTTCTCTCTCCTTTTCTGTCTTTCGTTCTTTCTGTACTTTTTCCTCTTTCACACTGTTTGTCCTCTCTCCTTCTTATCTTTCCTTTTCTTTCTCTTATCTTCCTCTCACCTTTTTCTTTTCCTTTTTTCTTCTCTGTCCTGTTCTCTGTGTTTCTCTTTCTTATTTCTCTACCTTTCACCTCTCTCTTTGTTTATCTTTTTTCTCTCTTCTTTTCTGTCTTTCTTTCTTTACTTCTTTTTCTTCTTTCACACTCTCTTTCTCCTTTCTTCCTCTTATTTTCTCTTTTTCTTTCCCACTTATCTTCCTCTCTCTTTTTTCTTTATTATTATTATTATTATTATTATTATTTCTCTCTGTTGTTCTCTTTTTCTTTCTCTTTTCTACTCTCTCCTTTTCTCTTTCTTTCTGTACTTTTTTTCTCTTTCATGCTCTTGCTCATCTCTCCTTCTTTTTCTCTCCTTTTCTTACTCTTATCTTCTTCTCTCCTATTTTTTTTACATTTTTTCCACTTCCCTTTTCCTTTTTCCCTTTCTCTATCTTTCTCTTTCTTTTTACTTTCCCTTTCATTCTCTCTTCCTTTTTCTTCTGTCTCCTTTTCTCTGTTGTCTTTCTTATTTCTTTTTTCTTCCTCTTTCTGTCTACCTCTTGCTCTCTCTTTTCATTCTCTCGTTCTCTCTCTCTCTCTCTTCCTCTCTCTCTCTCTCTCTCTCTCTCTCTCTCTCTCTCTCTAAAACTCAGCTCTACACATATATCCATCACTCGAGTTCAGCTCCGGCTCCCTCATCACTTTGCACTGTGCTGAAGTTAAGCAGGCAGGTAATGGGCAGGTAAATCCTGAGCGGGAGGTGTTTTAGTTTTGTTTCAGACTGTTGATGTTATTCATAGACAGATTAAACTCTGCCAGTTAGATTTTCATCCACGTTTTATCTGAAATTTGACATATTGAATAAAGACTTCATAAAAAAAGCTTATGCATTGGCTTTATGGTAAATAACATTTTTAACTGATGAAAAGAAACATGATAAATGATGATGGACACATTTTTCTAAATACATAATATAAATTCACATAAAATATGTCATATGGCTGATCAGGGGTTATGCGTGTGTGAGATGTAAACAGAGTGATTCAGAGTGGTTTACTCTCCAAAACCACCAGTGAACCTACTGAGTCTTCTGAGTTTTATATGGAATGTTGGAATGTTGTTGAAAATAACGGAAAATCTGAAATAATACGTTTTCTTTGGGGACTATTTTTTCTCACAGTGCCCTGCATATCATATATTCCTCCACCATGAACGGGTTTTAAGGACACAGTCTTCTCAAAACTATCGTAAAACAATGTCACAATTATCAGGAAATTCATAACCATTTCATGTAATCACTTTCTGTGAGGGAGCTTTTAGAGGTGGACGCTTGGTTCCTATCACCACCACTGTGAACAATTCTGACTCTGTAAGTTTCTCTAGAATGGAGCATTTCACACCAAACCACTCTGAATGACTCTGTTTTCACCCTTTAAGCAGCAGTTTGCACTTAAGTGCAGTTACCCTTAACCCACTGTAGGTCGAGGTTAAGTGCATTCCAGGAGAAAACTCAGCCTGTGTCTGTCATTAAAGAGAGCTCGCTCTGAGGGGACGTTGATTAGTGGAGACGGAGAGAGAACTGCAAACACTAGATGATCAAATCCAGCTCTGAATGGGAGAAGGGAAGACGCAGCTCCAGTTACATACCGAATTCCATTACATTAACTCAATTAAAGACACATTTACTGAAACTAAAACACATAACCACTGCACAAAGAAGAGCTACAAATGCATCTATCATCAGATACAGTTTCCTGAGTGAGGAGTAAATGTGCACCGTGGTGAGATTAATAATCTCTGTATTGATTAGAAGTATCATCCAGGAGCCACCACTGAATACTGAACTCTGAAAATGTTAAACTTCAGTTCATGGCAAATCCAGCTTTCAATTAAGTTATCCAGAGTTTGTTACAAAACCTGTTTAAACTGAAATGTAATCATACATGAGTGTATGAAAACACACAGGTCCACAGAAAATACAAAAGTCACATGCAGAGTTTAGAAAGAGAACAAAGGTCTGTAGGCCTGGCGGTTTGCAATACTGAGCCCATTATGGGTTCTTTACTGAAGGAAATGGTTATATTTAGAACTATGAGTTCTACATAGAACCTTTTGCATGCTTAAAGGGTCCCTTGCATGGAGATATGGTTCCTCAGATCAGTCTGTAGTCCTTGCTGTTTCCAATATTGAGGCCAGCCTGTAGTCCTTGATGTTGTTTCCAATATTTGGTCTAGTCTGTAGTCCTGGCTGTCTCCAATATGGAGTCCAGTCTGTAGGCTGGCTATTTTCTATATTGAGTCCAGTCTCTAGGCTTGACTGTCTCCAATTTTCAGTCCAATCTGTAGTCCTTGTTGTTTCCAATATTGAATCCAGTCTGTAGGCTTGACTGTCTCCAATTTTCAGTCCAATTTCTAGTCCTTGTTGTTTCTGGTATTGAGTCTGTAGGCTGGCTGTTCTCTGTATTGAGTCCAGTCTGTAGTCCTTGCTGTTTCCCATATTAAGGCTAGTCTGTAGGCTGGCTGTCTTCAATTTTGAGTCCAGTCTGTAGGCTGGCTGTTTTCTATATGGAGTTCAGTCTGTAGTCCTTGCTGTTTCCAATATTGAATCCAGTCTGTTGGCCTGGCTGTTTCCAACACTGAGTCAATTTTGTACGCCTCGTCATTTCCAATCCAGCCTACAGAAATTGACTGAGTGTCTAGTGTCTAGTCTAAGTCACTGAAACTATGTCCAGTCTGTAGGCCCCCAGAGGTCATGGCTGGGTCGTGACCTTTATGACCTTGGCATCATTGCTTCACGTGTACACAGCAAATCTAACATGACACACCAGAGCTTTGCACAGACAAGCAAGACACAGGAGCAGAGGACAGACAGCGGACAATGTCGTTAAAAACAGCCGAGTCTGGACGCAACTGCGTACACAGCATGAATAACAATTACAGCTTCATACTGGAGGTGTTAACCCTTAGAGGTTGCAGTTATTGGAAATGCTAACAAACATGTTTTAATTTTAACTGAATTCTCATTTGTAGCTCATTGAAACAAGGGAAGAAATTCTGTGGAAACCTTCAGTCTGCTCCTCCTCTGTGTTTATCAATATGAGAGAACTGAATTGGATGAAACCACAATAATTTGACTCGGTTCGAATTACAATGGGCTTGAAATGTTTGGTGGTACGAACTGCAGCCGTTTATGTACTACATAATATGTTGGATATGACTATTAGGCTCCAGCCAACCGATATGAATTATGTATATTTGTTGTGTGTACGTGCACATATACATGTTTTATGAACAACACAACAGCAATACCAGAAAAGTAATGTGGTTTCAGAAGGGAATGCACCCTCGGCAGACACATCATTAATATTTCACACGTGAGCTGCGTTTGCTTAGAATCCACATTTATCAGGCACAGATGATGAATGAGTGTGCGTTTGAATGATGGAGGAGAACTCCCTCTCTCTCTCTCTCTCTCTCTCTCACACACACTCTGGAGGACTGATGAAAACAGAAAGGCTCATTAGCGTGCCGTAGCCCACCTGTGTGTGTGGTCATGCTCAGGTAGACGTGTGTCTTTTTTTCAGATATTTGCGGTCTGCAGGGGAGGCTGTACTACCTGAAAAATGACTTATACAGCCATAGCACCCCCACAGAACTGTGAAATAGTCCGTGGGGTTGCACATAGCTGCCTTTAAAGGCATAGTTTCAACAATCAAATTTATCCATTTCTTCTCCTTTTGTACTTAACTGACCAAGACATGCCTGCTTCTTTGGTTATAGAGCTATGTGGCTAATGTTGCTAACAAGTAATGAAAGCTTATGTACACCAATTAGCATTGTGCAAACTGAGTCATGTTGTCAAAAGGGGATCTGTCACACTGTCAAATAGTATTAATCCACATTTTCCAACATTGCAAAAAATAATATCGAAACAAGTGAAAACATCTTAAATCTAGCCAATATATCAAATATTTCTCATTATGAGGTTGTTGCAAGAATTTATATGGTTATATTTAACCTATTTCTATACATTTTTGCTTGTTTTAAGTGACTTTATCTAGTGTAAGCACATTATCTACCCAATGGAACAAGACATTTTCACTAGGTATGATTCCTAAAACAAGCAAAATTGTATAGAAATAAAATCATCAATTGAGTCATCTCATAATATTGATACAACAGCCTCATAATGTGAAAATCACTCCTTAAAATGAGTAAAAATGTATTAAAATAGATTGAATCATGTTATAATATTCTAACAACAGCCTTATAATGTGAAATATTACATATATTTGCCAGATTTAAGATGTTTTCACTTACTTAGATGTCATTTTTTTGCAGTATAAAGCTTTATCCCAGGTGCTATTTCCTCTAATCCAGTGGGAATGGGACCAAAGTCCTCAATGGTCTTTTTTTCATCATTTTTTTCTTCCCTGAAATGGATTTGACGGTAAAGGTCATATTTTCTCAAAGCTCCTGCATGACACAGCTCCCTCTGACATTAAAAGTAGACGAACATAACTGTTCCCCTTAAAATAATCTCAAATTTGATTGACTTGATTGGCAATGTATGGCATTCTGTTATCTATAAACATGGACTAAAGTATGTTAGCCTAGCTAAGAACAGTAACAGTAGCCATCTTGAAGTCTGAATTTTGTCCGCACTTCTTTTAGAATTACACTAAAGCCAATTCATCTCATTAAAACGTTATTTGAGAGTGTATTTGAGACTCCTCCACCCCAGATTCAGTCTTCAGATTTCCTCTCTGTCTGTTTCCTCTCTGAGGGAGGCAGACAGTGCAAAAAACAGGAGAAGGAAAACAATACAAAAGTGACAGACAATAAATTTGACTCAAGTAGTCATGAACTGTTCTTGGGGGCTATTCTTCTTGGATACTATTGTCATCATATCATCATCAGTATAATGTTCATTTTGAGATTATTTGAGGCCTAAACATTGAGCCGGATCTTCTTTTTGAGCCTGCATGTGTGATGTTAATACATAAAGATGTACGACGTGATGTGAAAAACTCCCAACCCAACACCTCTGACTTTTAAATTATTATTTTGGGCTTTACAGGGCGACTCGCAGCATCGCACAATCACCATATTAATGTAGCTAACAGTTAGGGCACAATAGTATGGATGTTCAGGCTGTTGCTACTGTTGTTAGCTATGCTATGTATACATATAAAGCTACTCTATGTAATTTTTGGTAATTTGGAGACCTCTGTGGTGGAAATGTGCAATTGCACACAACGTGTAGAAGAACATTTTGTAACTCGGGTTATGCACAGTGAATTATCTACCATTGTCATCATACCTTCATTAGTATAATTTTGATTTTGAGATCATTTGAAGCCTAAACATCGAACCAAACCTTCTTTTCGAGTCTGTGTGTCTGACATTAATACAAAAAGACGTACGACATGGCGTGAAAACTCAGAAGTCCCTGACTTTTAAATTATGATTTCAGGCTTTACAGGGCAGCTTGCAGCAGCACACGCTAAACATATTAATGTCGCCAACAATTAAAGAACACAGACATTTAGATTGTTGCTACTGGTGTTAGCTATGCTATGTATAAATTTAAAGTTGCACTGTGTAAGATTTAGGATTTGGAGACCTCTCTGGTGGAAATTGCACACAGCATATAGAGGAACATTTTGTAGTGTGGGATGAGCTTCGGGCCCCCTTCCCCAAGAGGATGAATGTGATGATTGAAAGTGATTTCAAAGAGAACTCAGTCTAAACTTGGTGAAAGACGTGTTCTGAGGATGTGAGTGAATCTACTATTGTCATCATATCTTCATCAGTATTATGTTGATTTTGAGAAACCTAAACATCGAGCTGGACCTTCTTTTTGAGTGACGTTAATTCATAACGATGTACAACATTGTGTGAAAAACCGACCCAATACCTCTGACTTTTAAATGATTATTTCAGACTTGCAGCAGCACATGTTCACTATGTTAATGTAGCCAACAAGTAATGCACAACAATAAGGACATTCAAGCTGCTGCTACTGTTAGTTATGCTAGTGCACTTTAGTCCATGTTTATAGATAACAGTGAGTCATACAGTGTCAGAAACCACATAATCAAGACTATTAGAGATACTGAATTCCTCCACACAGTTTGAGGCATGTCCGTGACAACGCATGCTGTTAGCACCATGCTAATTGTTTAGCAATGTAGCAACTTGTTAGCTACTTTAGTCTCGAAGCTCCAGTGCAAAACTAAAGAAAGATACTGCAGACACTAAACATCTTTTTGGCTAATCGACACATTTGATGTAAAGAAAGTGTGGAAATGAGATTTTTTTCTATATTCAAACTGTTCCTTTAATGACCTCCTGCACACTCGGCTGCATGCTGCTGCCTCGTCCCATCACTCTCGCTCTCTGAAGGGCTCACAGCAGAGGGAGCGTGAATGACCCATTAAAACGCGATCAGGACGCCTCCCGCTGCCCACCGCGTGTTAACTCCGCATCCACACGCCTCATAAACACGCAGGGGGAAGTTATTTTCTGTCAGAAAGAAAAACAGACATCAGGGATGATGATGTAAACACGTTCAGAAGAAGAGACACTTATTTTAGAGGGAAAAAGTCCACAGAATGATGGTAGACACTACTGTTCAAAAGTTCAGGAACACTTGGCTTATTAATGACATATCTTATTCAATAATAACTTGAGATTTGATTACGACTTTGCAAATATGTGGCTTTTTGAATAGCCATGGTTTCTTCATGTCCATACCGTGTACAAAGGGGTGTGGCTACTGAAAGGAACCAAAGCACTACCCAAAAGGGGGTGTGGCCACTGAAAGAAACCAAGGCACTACCCAAAAAGGGGGTGTGGCTACTAAAAGAAACCAAGGCACAACCCAAAAAGGGGTGTGGCCACTAGAAAGAAACAAGTCACTACCCTAAAAGGGGTGTGGCTAATAAAAGGAACCAAGGCACAACCCTAAAAGGGAGTGTTGCTACTAAAAGGAACCAAGGCAAACCCTAAAAGGGGTGTGGCTACTAAAAGGAACCAGGGCACTACCCAAAAAGGGAATGTGGCTAATGGAAATAACAAAATAAACACCCAAAGGAGGCATGGCAACTGGACGGATCTAAGTCACTACCCAAAATGGGGACAGGGCAGTTCAAAGGAATAAAGTCACAACTCAAAAAGGGGGTGTGGCTATTCAAAGAGGCCAAGTCACTACCTTAAACAAGGCTGTAGTTAATAGAAGGAACAGAAGCCACTTTTCCACTGCATGATACTGGCTCGACTAGACTCTACTCGCCTTTTTTGGTTTTCTACTAGGCAAATCTGGTACCTGGTACTGGGTACTATTTTCGGTACCACCTCTGTTGAGGTTCTAAGCAAGCTGAGTCGATGCTGCAAGGTGCATTGCCTTTTTTGTGTAACTAGAGTCGTCTCATTGTCTGAAGTCTGATGTAGTTTTTCCCAAACTCTCCTCTTTTTTTCAGCAGCCTTTTGTTTTTGACTCTTCTTAACAAAATTTGTCTCCTTCATGTCACAGTAGTTTAATTTAACATCGCTTTGACGACCAGCTACATTGAGGGGGCGCTATATCTGCAGTGGAAAACAAAGTAGCTGGTACTAAAAACGAGTTGAGCCACACCATATAGCGGAAAAACGGCATAAGTCACTACCCTACCTGAAGGAATCAGAACACCACCCAAAATGGGGTGTGGTTATTGGAAGGAACTAAGTCACTACCCTAAAAGGGGAGGGGCTACCCGAAGGAACTACTTCACTACCCTAAAAGGGGTGGGGCTACCTGAAGGAACCAAATCGCTCCCCAAAATGGGGTGTGATTATTGGAAGGAAACAAGTCATAATGATAAAAGGTGTGGGGCTTCTTGAAGTGGCCAAATCACTACACTATGAGGGGTGGAACTACCTGAAGGATGTAAGTCACTACCGTAAAAGGGGTGGGAATCAAATCACTATCCTAAGAGGGGTGGAGTACCTAAAGGAATCAAATCAACACCTGTGGTTACTGGAAGGAACCAAGTCACTACCCTAAACAGTGGTGTGGGTACTGGATGGAACCAAGTTAGTACCCTAAGAGGGGTGGTGTACCTAAAGGAATCAAATCACCACCTGTGGTTACTGGAAAGGTGGTTACACCACCTGTGGTTAGTTCCTTCAGGTAGCCTCAGGTCACTACCCTAAAAGGGGTGGGGCTACCTGAAGGAACCAAATCACTCCCTCAAGGGGATGGAGCTATGAATTCACTGCCATTTAAGAGGTGAGGCTATCTGAGGGAACTATGTTATTACCCTAAAAGAGGTGTCTTCTGGGAGCCTTTGTGCCCTTTAGCTTATATATGGAAGGAACTGGTGGAATGGTGGAATGTTTTCCATAAATCAGTGCCAGAATCTAAATAAGGTTTAATTAGTATTTAAATTCAGTCAGGGTGGGTGTGACGGCTCTATTTGAACAGTAGCGTGTATGTGGTGGACACTGGGAGGTCAGTGGGAGAGCACAGTGGGTTTCAGCAGAAAATAAATCAGAGTTAGAGTCTCTGCCGTCTGCAGTAAATTGAATCTTGCTTAATGCTCTCGTTGTGCTTAGACAGCCTGACGTCACCCATGTGTGTGTAGGTATGTGCTGTAAAGGCTCTGGGGGTAAATTAAGTTTTGCTGAAGGTGGAAGCAGTAAATCTGGGCTCTAATTTTACTAAGTGCTTCAGCGAAACTCGACACACACACACACACACACACACGCACACACACACACACACACGCACACACACACGCACACACTCACGCACACTCTTTTAGAGCTCGGCTATGTATATTTCCTTTATTTATGGTCAGAATCAGAATCAGAATCAGATTGTTTTATTCAGCAAATGCAAGATGTACAGACAATTTCTCTCCGCACTGACGTCAGCATAACTGCCAATAAAAATGCATAAAAAATGTAGATAATACAATGAAAACACAACAAAAGGTGCAGCCATATAAATACTCAAGTTGTGTACAGGTAAAGTACTTCTGATTTACCTCATTTAACCCCCATTTTCTTTCTTCTATCTCTCTCTTTCCTTTCTTTCTTTCATTCTCTCTCTTGTTCACCCCTCTGTCTGCCTCTCTCGCTCTATTTCTGTCCTCTCTCTCCATATGTGCGTGTATATATATATATATATATATATATATATATAATATATCTATATATATATATATGTATATGTCCTCCTTTCTGTTTCTGTCTCTTGCTCTCTCTCTCTGTCTTTCCCTCTCTCTCTCTCTCTCTCTCTCTCTCCCTCTCTTTGAGATTAAGCTCTGTTCTGGTTCAGATTTAGGGTCAGTAATCTGAAGCGGGAGGTCAGGCAGGTGACACACTCGGCAATTAGTCAAAACGAGAGCTAATGAAGAGCTCAGCCGAGCAAACCTGTGTGTGTATGTGTGTGTATGTGTGTGTGTGAGTGTGTGTGTGTCTGTAAGCTTATATCAGCCACTTTTACAATCAAACTGAGAGCCATAAAAATGTATTCTAAAGCCGTTTTTAACCAATCAGTGCAGGCTAATGACCCATAATGGCCTTCTCTAACACCACTGAGGAAAATGACGCCTGTTATTGTGCTGGAGTGGCACTTACTTTACTCTCTCTCTCTCAAGTTCATGTTGAGTCCATGTTGAGGATCACTTTTGCAGTTTGACTGTATCAAGTACACGATGGCCAAACTATAATACCATCATACAACATAAACACACAAACACATGAAATAAATACAACCTCATTTCCAAAAAAGTTAGGACGCTGTACAAAATGTAAATAAAATCGTACAAAGACAGCATATCACTTTTATTGTTTTCAAAAAATATTTGCCCATTTTGAATCTAATGCCAACAACACATTCCAAAAAAATTGGGACGGGGCAACAAAAGGCTGGCAAAGTTGTGAAAAAAACACCTGGTCATTGATTGACAAAAGGTCAATAACATGATTGAGTACAAAAAAGTATCCCAGAGAGGCTGAGTCTTTCAGAAGTAAAGATGGGGAGGGGTTCACTACTCTGTGAAAGACTAAATGGGCAAATAGTGCAACAATTCAAGAATAACATTTCTCAACATAAAATAGCAAAGAACTTTTGCTTTTCATCATCTATGGTACATAATATCATTAAAAGATTCAGAGAATCTGGAGAAATCTCTGTATGCAAGGGTCAAGGCCAAAAAACAGTATTTGCTGGGCGTGATCTTTGGGCCCTCAGGCGACACTGCATTAAAACAGAGATGATTCTGTAGTGGAAATCACTGCATGGGCTCAGGAACACTTCTGACAAACACTGTCTGTGAACACAGCTCATCACTGCATCCACAAATGCAAGTTAAAACTCTGAAATGCAAAAAAGAAATCATATTTAAACAGGATCCAGGAACGCTGCCACCTTCTCTGGGCCTGAGCTCATTTAAAATGGACTGAGGGGAAGTAGAAAAGCGTCCTGTGGTCTGACGAATCAACATTTGAAATTCTTTTTGGAAATCATGGACACTGTGTTCTCTGGGCTAAACACCACTCAGCTTGTTATCAGTGCACAGTTCAAAAGCCAGTATTCATGATGGTATAAGGGTGCATTAGTGCATAGGGTATGGGTGATGTGCACATCTGTGAAGGCACCATTAATGCTGAACAATATATACATGTTTTGGCAACATATGCTGCCATCCAGATGACGTCTTTTTCAGGGAAGGCCTTGATGTATTCTGCATGTATTATAACAGCATTGTTCCTTATTAAAATAGTCCAGGTGCTAAACTGGCCTGCCTGCAGTCCAGACCTGTCACCACTGAGAACATTTGGTGCATTATGAAATTATGTGTTGTTGGCATCAAATTCAAAATGGACACATATTTTCCAAAAAACAATAAAATTTCTCAGTTTCAACATTTGATATGTTGTCTTTGTAGTATTTCCTTTAAAAATATGGTTTAAATGGTTAAAACTTTTTTGGAAAGATTTTTTATCTATCCTGATGTGGTGATGCCAAGAGGACGCAGCGCTGTAGAACACCAAGCCTGTTTTAGAGCGCTAACCAGTGTGATAGAGAAGTTGTAAAGGACAAAAGTGTGTACTTACCTTTGTTTCAGATGAATGGCAGTGCAGCTGTCTGTGACTCTTTCTGGGGTCTGGTTGGTGCCACATTGCTCCGGTGGAGGGGGGAGGGCAACAGCAGCTAAAGGCTCACCCGGGGGGAAAAGAATAATCAATTAAATCCTGTCACGGCTGTGAATGTTTTTCTAGTGTGGTTTATGAACATTTAACGAAGGAAGACGAGCAGTTGAACTCACCTGTGTGTGTGTGTGTGCATGTGTGTGTGTGCAGTCTGTCTAAGGCAAACCCAGGACTTGTTACTTGCTTGCAGCCTTGCACCACCACACTCAAACATAATATATCTGTTATAAAATCTAGTTATCCTTTATTATATTACTGCTGTCAGAGCAAAACCTTGTATCTCCATTTTTGTCATTTTTCAGTTTTTGACATAATTTAAAAGAACCTGTTGTCCTTTACATTGTATCTAAGTTTCATGATGACATGACTAAAAGAAATAACCCAAGATGACTTGTAAAAAGTCTGGTTCCATTGACTTACATTAAAAGTAAACTATGTTTTTCCTTCTCCCGTAAAGTTACTATTTTGGAGATACAAGGTTTTGATCCGACAGCAGCGATCTATATGTATATACATTAATATGTACATTTAGAAAGAAGTGAGAAAAAGGAAACAGAAAGAGGGAGAGTGTGGAGTATACAGAGAGAGACAGGGAGGAGGAGAAAGAGAGAAAAGGACAGAGAGAAAGAGACAGTGAGGGAGAAAAACAGATAGAGAGGGACAGAAAGAGAAAGAGAGAAAGAGAGACAGAGAAAGAGAGAGAAACAGACAGAAAGAGAGAGATAGAGGGAAAAAAGACAGAGAGAGAGAGAGACATTGAGGAGAGAGAGAGGGGAGAGAGAGAGAGAGAGAGAGAGAGAGAGAGAGAAAGAGAGAGAGAGAAATAGACAGGGGGTAAATTAGCAGTGAGAGAGGCTAGTCTAACAGGGCCGTGTGCTGAAGCCTCTTCACCTCATTAAAACGTTTCCTGCACACTTCTCCTCCGCCTCCGATTCCCTCCATCCATGGATTTCCTCTGCGTGTGGCTGGAGGCGGAAAGAGGGAAAAAACAGAAGGAGGACAACTGCGGGAATGACACGGACTATAAATTTCGCTCAGATAGTCACGAACTTTTCCGGGAGGTTAATCAGTTGTCGTTTTTCACCCGAAATCTCTCCGCCACGGCTCCGATAACAGCTGTGTGGTGTGAGTGTGTGTGGTGAGTCAGAGTATGTGTGGCCATCTCTCTGCAATCGGAAGGACGGTTTCACACTGGAGGGCCGAGGATCCGCACAATTATCTGTGCAATTGTCACTCTCAATCGGCCACCGGTGAGCTTTAGTGCATGTTTATAGATAACAGCGTGTCACACGGTGTCAGAGACCACATAATCATGTCTGGGTAACAGTTTAGTTAAGGCTCACTGCGAAAAATGGCATCTTGTCAAGTGAAATGATCTTAAATCTGGTCAAAATATCTAATTTCTCCCATTTTGAGATGGCTGTGCACTTATTATAGGATTATCTAGCTTATTTCTAGACACTTTTCACTTGTTCTAAGTAATTTTATTAAGTAAAACTGTCTCACTGTAGTCATATAGTGTGGTGCCATAGATGCAAAAAAAAGAGCATACACATTATAATGTTTATTTCCAGCACTAAGCTAATGCTGCTGCACATAAACATTTTGTCCATTGTAGATTAACCCTCTGTGGTCTGAGGTCATTCTCTCGATTTGTTCATATCTTCTTAAACTCTCCTTTAAAGGCTCTTCATATAACATGATACTCAGATGATTCATATCAAAATGCTCATATCAAAATCTTCATCACTACTTTCCAAAACCGCTACAGCAACTTCAGCTGCTGTAAATTTCATGTGTCTCCGATGTGGACTGAATGTAGAATGAAGGGTTTCCAGTGTGATGGGTCAGTTCTTAATGATTTCCTGAGTGTCCATTGGTCAGTTTCACACAGAATGTAGACGGACACACGAATCCACCAGTTCCACACGGTGAGAGGCAGATGACGTGCATCTCAGCCCCTCTTCATAGCCTCATAACTCTGGATGTGAGTCATGTATGATCTCGTGATGAGGTGGAATGGAAAGGGCGACTCTACAGATTATCTCTATCTCTCCATTCCCTCTCTTGGCCTTTATTTCTATGTCTTTCTCTCGCTCTTGCTCTCTTTCTCAACGTCTCTTTCTTATTCACTCTTATTCATTCTTTCTTTCACTCTCTCTCTCCCCTTCTCTCTCTCTCACTCAATTCAATTCAGTTGTGATGTACTCTTAAGATTTCTTTACAAAATTCTAAATGAAACTTTTCTATAGGAGTCGTGTCCCATAATGTGTCTCTTTGATAAATTATTGGTCCCCATACTTCACTGCCATACAAGAGTATGGGTTTAATTACATAATTAAATATTTTTAGCCAAATTTGGATTGGTGGGTTAAGTGTGTTTATTGATCGTTTAATAGTAAAATATACTTTTCTTGCTTTTTCTACCAGTGGATTCATTGTCTTGTTAAAGTTACCAGATGCATTGATTAATAGTCCTAAGTAATTATATTCCATAGTGTGCTGTAATATAGTCTCGCCAAACGTAAAGTGGAATTTTGATTTGTGTTATCTGGCTTTTTTTTTGAAAAATCAGAATTTTGGTTTTATTGATGTTGATGTCTAATGCCCAATTTTGGCAATAATCTTCTAATAAGTTTATGTGCTTTTGTAAGCCTTGTGCTGTAGGAGCTAGCAAGACCAAATCATCTGCGTATAAAAAGAATTTTATTTCTTTCTTATTCAGTTCTAATCCTAAATTTGATGATTGTTCCAGGGTTGTAGCCAGGTTGTTGATGTATATGTTGAAGAGGGTTGGGGATAAGTTACAGCCTTGATGCTCCACGTCCTTGTTTGAAGAATTCTGTTCTTTTGTTCCCTAATTTAATTGTGCATTTGTTATCATTATATTTGGATTTAATTAAATCATAGACTTTTCCTCCTATACCAGTTTGGAGTAATTGGAAGAATAGTCCATTGTGCCAAACAGAATCAAAAGCTTTTTTAAGGTCAACGAAACAAGCAAATATTTTTCCTTTGTTTTGCTGATGGATGTGTTTTTGAATGAGTGTATGCAGGGTGTAAATATGATCTGTTGTCCTGTGTTTTGGTAAGAAGATTTGGCCTTTTGATAGTGCATTATGTTCCATTAAATATGCTAATAATCTCTTGTTTAGTATACTGCAGAAGACTTTGCCTATATTGCTGTTCACACATACACCTCTGTAGTTACGTGAGTCAAATTTATGACCGTTTTTGTATATTGGTGTAATAAGGCCTCTATTCCAGATCACAGGAAAAATTCCCCTTTTGAGCACTAGATTGTACAGTTTTAGGATGGCCAGTTGTAATTTGCGACTACTGTGTTTTAACATTTCATTTTAATATTGTCGATTCCACATGCTTTTCCACTTTTAAGAGCTGTGAGTATTTCTTGTAGCTCTTCTATGGTGATGGGATAATCTAGAGGGCACTGGTTATTTTTTATTGCTGATTCTAATTTGGTCATTTTTTTCTGAGATTGTGGCCTGGTTTGAATTTAAATTATTGCATTCTGGATTTTTATAAAGCTCTTCAAAGTATGTTTTCCAAGTTTTGCCATTTTAATTGGGGTAGTTTTGGAATGGGCCCTACTGTATTTGTTCCAGAGATTCCAAAAGGAATTTTCATTAATGGCTTTTTCCATTTTACTGAATTCATACTTCATGTATTGCTTTTTTTTAGTGCTAATAATTTTTTATATTGTTGTAGTGCTTGGAGATGTTCTAGTCTAGCTTGTTGGTCAGTTTGATTTCTGTGTTTTCTATTGAACAATTTTCGTAAGGTTTTCTTTGATATTAAACATTCTGAGTCAAACCATCTTTCCTTTGGTTTTTGTTTCGATTTTTTGGTTCTTAATGTCCTTAGTTTTGATAGTTTTGTCAGCTGGTAGAAAACTTTGTTTAGATCATCTGTTGCTAAGTTTATGCCTTTTTTGTTAGTCTTGTAGTTTGTTTCAAGGAACGTATCCAGCATTTGCTGGATCGTATCAGAGTCTAAACCTGCTGTGTAATCAGTGATGCTCTGTTCTGTCCATTTGTATGTTTTTGGGATAGGGCAGGTATCTTTGTTTTGGATTTGTTTGTTTTTTTCTTTTGTTGATTTTTCAGTATAGTACTATTGGGCTGTGATCTGATAAATGGAGTTGTCGTAAGGCTGTGAAAGCATTGATGTGTCCAGGATTCATGTCTGTGATGGCGTAATCTACTACGCTACTGCCCAGTACAGAGCAGTGGGTGAATCTGCCCAGGGAATCTCCTTTCGTCCTGCCATTGACAATGTACAGACCGAGGCTTTTACATAACTGAAGAACATGTTTTCCATGTTTGTTAATTACACTGTCGTAACTTTGTCTCTGAGTTGTTATATTTGTGTGGTAGAGGGGATTTGTTTAGGTATGTGTGTAATTTCCTCTTGTTCTCTGCCAGTTCTAGCATTTATATCACCGCAGAGCAAAATGTAGCCTAAGTTCTGAAAATGGCTTATTTCCTTCTGAGGATTTTCAAAGGTGTCTTCTAAATAATAAGGAGAATTTGGTGGAGGTATATTAATTGCACATAAATAGACATCTCTGTAAGTTTCTAATAGATTCATGTTAATTTTGATCCATAGATGGTTTTTACCTGTTTTGATTGGGGTTATAAATGATCTGTATTCTTCTTTATACCACACAAGTATACCACCAGAGTTTCTACCAGTTTTGATATGATTGTGTTTTGAAGGAGGTACGTGTAATTCTATGTAATGGTTTGGGCAGAAAGAACTGATGTGGTTATCCCATGTTTCTTGTAAGATGATTAAATCTCTATTATATACACTATTTACAAAATCTGGATTTGTCAATTTTGAACTAAATGTTGATGAGAATGAACCTTGAATATTCCAACAACTGAAAAAGAAGCCATTGTCAGTCAATTACAGGTATTTCACAAAGAGGTATCCAATCTATAACCTAACCATATGATGAAATAATCACTGTTTTTTCTAATAATCTCAAGTGAATTAATAGTAATGACTTATGTATCTGAATTTAAATGAAAAAGATATATATATATATATATATATATATATATATATATATATAAATACAAGTAAAACACTAGTAAGTAGAACTAGTTAAGTAGTTTGTGACAGAGCAGGGTGATCTTATCTGACTGGACTGTAGCTGGGTGGGTGCAGGTGGAGTTCCTCGGGCCACTACAGCAGCGTACGTCTCAGGCTGTGGTGCTGAATGAGGGGTGGTCTGAGGCTGTGGTGGCCAGTTGTTCCGGATTTGAAAAGACTGGTGATTTGGGGTGTGCAGTGGAGTGGTGGTAGAGGCACTGAAAACCTCTCGGGGGCTCTGGCTGCTCTGCTGGGGTGAAGGTTCTGGGATGAGTAGAGCTGTTTAGTTCTGCGACCCAGTCTGGAGTGGACTGTAGGTCTGTTCCGGCATAGAACTGTGTCTTTAATGTTTTTTACAAATAGTTTCACTCCTTTTTGGTTGAGATGGAGTCGATCGTACAGGTGTGCATGAAGAATTTGTCCATGAAGCACTACTTGAACATTTGGTACCTGTGTACACAGTCTGTAGATGTCTGCATTGATGTTGTTGATTGTGTGTTGCGGTGTGTCCAGTCGTGGTAATAAGGTGGAGATGGTGATTGTAGCTGTGGGGAATCTCCTGCTGGCTCTCATGGCTGTTTGTTTGAGTGCTTCAGGTATGTTCCTGCCTCTTTCAGTGAGATTATTGGTTCCGGTGTGAATGATGATGTGCTGAACTCGATCCATGCTTGATAGCTGATCAATGGCTTTTGATATGGTTGGAGTCCAGACTTTAGTTGAGTTTTTGTTTGGGAAAAGACGCTTTATGTCCACATATTTCCCGTTGGAGTCACACATGAATATTATTTGGTGCTGTTGGGTGGGGGACAAAGTGAGCCCATTCTTGGTCTGTAGTTGCTCCTCAGTCTGGCTGTGCTGCAGTATCTGGGTTGGGGTGATGGACACCTGTGTGATTGTGGTCAGCTCCTCTGTCACTCTCCGTAAAGCCGTTCTCACATACTGGTTGTCCTCCTCTAGTTCTCTCATGGCCTGCTGTAGTTCTCTGATCTCATCTCTCTGCTTCTGCAATAGAGAGTGCGGTTCTCCTGCTGGCTGGCTGTTGTTGTTGTTCTGATGCAGAAGAGACAGAGTTCTCTCTTTAAAATCTATGAACTCCTGCTCTTCACTCTTTCTCCCTCTTTCTTTCTATCTCTCTCCCCACTCTCTATCTCTGCCTTTATCTTTCTGTTTTTCTGTCTCTCTTGCTCTCCCCTTCTTTCTCTCTCTCTCTGTCTCCCTCTTTCTTACTATCTCACTCGCGCTGTCTCACTCTCTCTCTGCCTCTCTCTCTCTCTCTTGCTGTCTTTCTCAATGTCTCTGTCTTTTCACTGTCTTTCTTTTGCTCTCTCTTCTCTCTATCTCTCTTTCTCTCTCTTTCTCCCCTTCTCTTTCTCTCACTCTCTCTCCCTTTATCTCTTTCTTTCTCTCTCTCTGTCTAGCTCCCTCTCTCTCACTCTCTCTCTCTCCTCTTCTCTTTCTCTCACTCTCTCTCCCTTTATCTCTTTCTTTCTCTCTCTCTGTCTAGCTCCCTCTCTCTCCCTCTCTCTCTCTCTCTCTCTCTTTCTCTCTCTCTTTCTCTCTCTCTCTCTCCATTCCTCCACACTACCGCTTTCTTGTCCTGTTTTTGTTTACATGCCATTTATCTTCAATTCCCCATCTTTTTATGAAGCTGATAAACACTCTGCCTCATAAACTCTCTGTGTTTCAGCCGTAATGAAATGAAGATGTTATCGTGCAGCCGAGGGCTCCTTTTCATTAAGCAGAGTTAGATACATTAAAGAGATAATTTAAAGAAAACGCAGATTTGCACTTTCCCTCCAAATGTAGTCGATCAATCAAGACATCTTTGGAGTCTGAAGTTTCTTTCTTCAGTTTTCATCACATGCTCACCTTACAAGTAAAGGTTGTGTTCATTAAGCTACACCTTCAGAAATCTGCATAAACATTTATAAAGACTTTATAAGACATCAGTTTCATCTCTGATATCAAATGGATAAAACATCTGTTACATGACATAGATATTGGTTTGCATTATGTTGTGTCATAACACTTTTTTGGGTGAAATGCCATTAGTATGTTATCACAGCTGACGCATACAGACACTATATAGCCAAAAGTATGTGGACACCCCCCTAATTATCAAGTTCAGGTGTTTCAGCCACACACATTACTAACAGGTGCATAAAATCAAGCACACAGTCATGTAGTCTCCATAGACAAACACTGACAGTAGATATTGAAGAGCTCAGTGAATTTAAACCTGGTACTGTCATAGGATGCCACTTTTGCCAGAAGTCAGTTTGTGAGATTTCTGTCCTGCTAGATCTGCCCCAGCCGACTGTAAGCTCCATCATTGTGAAACAGAAGCTTCTAAGAACAACAACAGCTCAGCCACGAAGTTCTAGACCACACAAACTCACAGAGCAGGGCACAAAGAGCCTCTGGAAGCTACATCAGCACAAGAACTGTCAGGAGCTTCATGAAATAGTTTTCCATGGCTGAGCAGCTGTACACAAGCCTATGATCACTAGGCGCAATGCCAAGCGTTGGCTGGAGTGGTGTAAAGCACTCCAACACTGGACACTGGAGCCATGGAAACATATTCTCTGGAGTGATGAATCATGCTTCATTATCTGTCCGTCTGATGGATGAATCTGGGTTTGGTGGATGCCAGAAGAACAAAACCTACCAGAATGCACAGTGCCAACATTAAAGTTGTTTGGTGGAAGAGGGATAATGAGCTGGGGCTGTTTTTCAGGGCCCCTTAGTTCCAGTGGAGGGGGATGTTAATGCTACAGCACACAAGGACATTTTACACAAATATATGCTTCCAGCTTTTTAGCAGCAGTTTGGGGAAGAGCCTTTCCTGTTCCAGCATGACTGAGACCCTGTGCACAAAGCAGCTCCATAAAGACATGATGTGACCAGTTTGGTATGGAGGAACTAAAGTGGCCTGCACAGAGCCCTGACCTCAACCTCACTGAACACGCTTGGGATGAACTGGAACGGAAATTGTAAGCCAGGCCTTCTTGTCCAACATCAGTGTCTGACCTCACACATGACCTTTTGACTGAAATTCCCACAGAAACATCTCATGGAAAGCTTCCCAGAAAAGTGGAGGCTTTTCCAGCCGCCACCTTAATGCCCAGGATTTTGGAATGAGATATCCAACAAGCTCATATGGGTGTGGTGTATAAGTGTCCACATACTTTTGGCATATTGTGAACACTGAATTGTGGTTAATTTTCATAACATCCCTGGAAAATTCCATCACACACCTTAATACTGTAAAACCATAATCGTTCTTTAGAAGCTTTTATGTAGGTTTTTGGGGACCCCTCAGGGCCTTCATGAGCATCATAGAAGTCTTGGAAGATTTAGTTATATGTTTTTTTTTTAAAAAAAGAATCAACATGGTTGTTGTAACTGAACTCTTTAATACTGATGCATTTTTATCCAATCAGGATTGTTCTCTCTGTGGTATCTAGGTAGATACAGCCGAGTTGCTCTCTCATTGGTTAGGACTTCAGGAGCTGAACTGAGAGTCTTACATGTTAGATTAAACAACATAATTAGGACACTTTGGGGTGGTGAGGAAAAAACATCTTCTGGAAGTTCTCATAGCTGGTCTGGCCACACATAGATGTTAGTCCTGCCCTGTGAAGACCAGTCAACAATAGTGACCACCCACAATGCAAGATGGTGGAGTGCAAAAAGTTCAGGTGAAAGCGACCTTCCTCCACCAAATATTCCTCCAAGTTGATAAGGCTGATGCTGGCTTCCCATTTGCATTTCCCAGTTCTGCCTTAAATTAAGCAGCAGTTCCATTCTGTGCATGAGGCACCTAAATGTAACTGCTGGACCATTTCAGGTGAAAGGGTGAAAAATAAGCTAACTTCAGCCTCACTGATAGTTAAAAGGCATGAAAAGGGATGAGGAGGCTGCTCTGTTTCTGGGCAACATTAACTTATTTTTGCTGTTTTACAGAACCAATAGGTCAGTATTGTATTGTCCTGTTTTGCTAATCTTTGTGATAACTTGTTCGTAGCAGCAATTCTACTGACAGTTTGCTAACCCATAGCCTAGCTAAAGTTAGCAACATTGCTCACTGTGTGGTTGTTTGATCTAACGTTATATGACAGTCTTTGTCCATAAAATGTTTGCGAATCTTTATATGGCCACAAAGATAAAAAAAAGAAGTTTGCCAGTCCAGCATCATTCGCCTTGGCAATGCGCGTCCATGAATTTGGGGGGTGGAGCTTCTGAAGGAGCACTGAAGGGAGGGGTGTGTTTGTTTTGCTGTTGAGTTCAAATATCAACAATCGTTCACCAGAATCATATACTGCACCTTTAAGTTAGCTAGAAAGTTGCCAAAAGACATAATTTATATATATAATTAAGTATATAGATACGTATATACTCAAATTACATGAGAGAGAGAGAGAGAGAGAGAGAGAGATCAAAAGAAAGAGAGGTGAGATAGTTATGGAGTGGAGTTTCAACTCACAGCAGGAATTAAAAAAATCTCCCCCAGTGTGTGTGTGTATGTGAGTGTGTGTGTGTGTGTGTAAAACTCTCTCACTGGCCGTCAGACACCCACAGTGAGAGAGAAATTCTCCCAGAGTGCATCGTGTCAGAATAATAATAATAATCACTCTGTGTGTCTCTGAGCGCAATTGGGGGTGTGTGTAACACTCACACAGTGACAAAACTCTCTCTCTCTCTTGCACACACACACACCCACACACACACACACACACACACACTCGTTATCCTCTCCTACTGTCGCCCACAGGAAAGTCCACTAACTTCAACATCATTCTGAGAGTGAGGATCCTTTCTGAAGTTTAAAAACAGACTCTTTTTATTTTGTGAGTTCACATTAATCACGATTCATCATATCATAGCAGTTAACCTCTTAATCAGAAGACTAATTACTCAGTTATTAATCTGAAGACATTTAGTCTTTAGTTACACAGCAGTTAAATAGTAATTACTCAGTAACTACCATGAAACTGATTTGTAAATTGTTTAGTTTTAAGACTGAGCAGCTGAATTGTAGAGCCACATTTTGATGACATCACCATGCACCAGTAGGCAGGCCAAAACAATATTAACCAATAATATCATGTTTCTCATCAACACTATCACCATTTATGGTATTCATGTTTATTTGTATTTATTTTATTCGTTTTTAATATTAGTGATAAATACTTACTCTCTTAAAAAGAGGGTTCTTCAAGGGTTCTTTAGTAGACAGTGGCTCATACAATTTAGATGGTTCTATATACATTTAGACAATTGTTCTGTATAGAACCATGAACACTCAAAGAACCACTTGCATGCTCAACATGTTCTGTGCATGGTGAAATTGTTTTTCAGATTGATGTAGAATATGTTGTATATAGTTGTATATAGAACCTGTTTGAAACTGGTTCTATATAGCACCAAAAAAGGTTCTTCTATTGTTACAATAACACATTCTACATCAATCTGATGAACAATTTCACGATGCAGAGAACGCTTTAAGCATGCAAACGGTTCTTTGAGTGCACATTGTTCTATATAGAACCATTGTCTGTACTAAAGAACCCCTGAAGAACCATCTTTTTTAATAGTGCATTTTTTTCCTAACTTCTTTGTCGAATTAAACAGGCTGTTTTTGTTACTATGTCTGTAAGACTAAAATATGTAAATGAGCTCTGTTCTGATTGGCCATCCTCATTCAAAAAGTCGTTAGCGTGAATGGGCGGAGCTAAACTGCTGTAGGCCGAATAGGCAGATATGTCCATGTGTTGGTTTTGTGACATCACAAAAACAGTGAGTTCAAATGGGCTGTTTTTGTGGCATAATTTGAAAGGCCTTGAAAGTGAACGGTACATTTAAAACCATGACTGTGATTGTTCTCCCATCATACGGGCCCTTTAAAGGTTATTTTCCTGGAACCATATGTCAAAGTCAGGAACCATTTAGGAACCTTTCCTTAACAAAGCCATTTGGAGCTTCTTTATGACTTTGTCTGAGGTGGTGAAATGAGTTTAATGCCATTGTGCGTCTCCTGCTGATACAGAAAGCTTTTCCTCCTCATTAACTCCTCCAGCACTTCTCCTGAGCATCTGGATCTGCTCTCAACCTTCTCTTAACAAGAAATGGTAGATATTTTTTCCTACATTAACATGCTTTCACTTGATATGACACTTTATGCAAGTAAAATGTCCATAAATAGGTCAAAAATTCAAATAATATTCTTATTACTGTCCTACAATGAGAAATTTAGACATTTTCCCTACATTTAATATGGTCTCACTTGCCAAGATATCACTTTCTGCAGTGTAGTGTTGGACTGGATTATGGATTACACTGGCAGGGATTGGCAGGGGGAAGTGACCAAGGGCTTATGTTGATCTGAATTGGAACACAGCCATTCGCTCTCTCCAATCACTGCTGTGTTTAGTTTGATGGAGCGCCAGAAACGCACTCCAATGTGTGTGTGTGTGCATGTGTGTGTGTGTGTGTGTGTGTGTGTGTGTGTGTAGTTTGTGTAAAAATGTCCTGATCACATAGGGAAAGCATAGAAAAGCAGGTCTGACCTACAGGACCAGCTCCCCACTCTGTAACTTGCTTAGAAGATTCTTATTATCATCGCTGTTTAGATGAAGTCTCAGCATAAAATCTCCTTTTTTTTGTTTTTTACTTTTTAACATAGTTCGAAAATGCTGCTTTTGACATTGTTTGAAAATGTTGTGATAAATAAACCAACAAAAATGGTCTGAAAATTACTTGGAACAAATAATTTCTGCAATAACATCCATTAAAAGTTGAGAACACCTTTTCCTATATGGACTACATGGACAAAAGTATTGGGACGCACCTCTTAATCATTGAATTCAGGTGTTTTGTTCAGTCTCATTGCCACAGGTGTATGAAATCGTGCACCTAGCCATGCAGTCTGCCTTTACACACATCTGTTCTAAAGAGCTCACTGAATTCAAGCATGGTGCTGTAATAAGTGCCACTGTTGCAACAAGTTAGTTTGTGTATTTTCATCCCTCCTAGTCATTCCACAATCAACTGTGAGTGGAAGCTTTTAGGAACCACAGCAACTCAGCCACAAAGTGTCAGACTAAGTAAAGTTACAGAGTGGGTCGCTGAGTGCTGAGGAGCATAGAGCATAAAAGTCTCCAACGCTCTGCTGATCAATAACTGCAGAGTTCAAACCTCCTCTGGCTTTAACATCAGCACAGAAACTGTGTGCTGGGAGCTTCATGGCAGGGTTTCCATGGCTGAGCAGCTGCACGCAAGCCTTACATCACCAAGCACAATGTCAAGCGTCGAATGGAGTGGTGTAAAGCACGACATCACTGGACTCTGGAGCAGTGGAAACGCATTCTGTGGAGTGATGAATCAGGCTTCTCTATCTGTCAGTCTAAAAGACGAGTCTGGGTTTGGTGGATGTCAGGAGAACGTCACCTGCCTGACTACACTGTGCCAGCTGTAAAGTTTGGTGGAGGAGGGATAATGATATGGGACTGTTTTTCAGGGGTTGGCCTAGAGCCCTTAGCTCCAGTGAAGGGAATCTTAATGCTTCAGCACCAAGACATTTTGGAGAATTGTACACTTCCAACTTTGTGGGAACAGTTTGGGGAAGACCCCTTGACTGAGCCCCAGTGCACAAAGCAAGGCCCATAGAGGCATGACTTTGAGTTTGGTGTGGAAGAACTTGACTGGCCCGCCTGACCTCAACCCCTTCGAACACTTTTGGGATGAACTAGAACAGAGAGCCAGGCCCTCTCATCAGTGTCTGACCTCACAAATGCTCTTCTGGATGAATGGGCGAAAATTCCCACAGATATACTCCAAAATCTGTAGAAAGCTTCCCAGAAGGGTGGAAGCTGTTGTAGCTGCAAAGGGGGACCAACTCCATATTAATACCTATGGATTTAGAATGGGATTCATAAAAGTTCCTGTACGTGTAATGTGTGGGTGTCCCAATTCTTTTTGTCCATATAGTGTGTGTTTGTGTGTATACATATATATAAAAGCACACAAATATATAGGACAAATTACTACTTATGGGTACTTACTATGTCTATTATTATGTATGTGGACTTCTATACAATATATATTTGATATATTATGATTATTGTGATAGATACTTACCTATATATAATACATATTGAGCATATTATTGTTATTATGTATAGGTACTTACATTTATACAAATTGTGGGACATATATTTGAGTCCAGGTCCTGACAATGGATAAAAACACTCTTGTGTGTATGTGTGTTTTGGCCTTTACCGCAGCTCTCTCTCTAGAGAGGAGAAACGCTGTCAGACTCTCCAGTCAGTAGAACACAGTTCACACAGCTTCACGGGGGGGCGGGGGGGCTACAACACACACACACACACACACACACACCACGCGCGCGCGCTCTTACACTGGGGAGGGAAGACCTTTCTGGCGCGCGACGCTGAAATCGCTTCCCCAAAGCGAACCTTTCTCTGACAGCATGACAGTTCCAGCGCAGGCAGCGCTCACATATGCATATTAGTGTGTATGTGTGGTAAAGCTTTAAGCTGGTTTCATGCTGAGACAGAGCCCGAGCACGCAGGTGCTGGCACACACAGGTGAGATCCTGCCAGCCGTGCCACCGACGCTTAATCTGCCTGTGCGCTCAGCCTTATCACACTGTCCCCCTCGGTAACACATGGCTGCTGTCCTGCTGCATTTCTCTGTGCGTTTGTGAGACTGTAAATATTCCACCAGATTGACCCCAATGCTGGGTCACCTGCTGGGCTCTTATCAGAATAGCAGCTGCTTTAGCAGGGCACCGGTCTATTTCCTCATGGCAGGGGGAGGGGTGGAGCTAGTGTCAGCTTCAGAAGCTCTGCCCACAGATATTATTATTACACATTATTAATAATATTATTTATTATTGATATGCACTTTGTATTCAATATATGTAGTATATAGTCACTGTTGGGCTATTTTTGTCATTTTTCATTTTTTTGAAATGATTTAAAAAAGCCAGCTGCCCTTTATGTTATGTCTAAATTTCATGATGAATGGGCCAACAGAAATGGTCCACAATGACTTGGAAAAAATATTTCTCCATTAACTTCCATTAAAAGTTTAAAACTTGTTTCCTTGTCCTGTAAAGTTTCCGACAGAATATATATATATGTATGTATATGGGACATGCTATGTATATGTGTCTAGATGTAATTTATCTAATAATCAAAAAACTACCTATATGGGATATATATTATATACATAAGTGTCTAGATGTCACTATGTAATAATAATAATAATAATAATAATAATAATAATAACAATAATAATGTCATATAAATACATAACAGTACATTTGTGTAATTATTATATGTCTCAAATGTTTAATAAACAGGCCTTTCAGAGAAAGATATAGTCACCAAAAACAGTTTTTTAACCATTCAGAAAGTATTAAATGATATATCCTCTGTGTTTGCCAGAGGGAAGTGCTGAATTTGTGCTGGAATGAGATCCAACACCTATTTTACTGTATCCAGCACCTCATCTGCACGTCAAATATTTCCATTTCTGTTGAGATGTATGAGGAAGCATCATGATATATTTATTATGAATACGATGCACATCTTTGACATAACATCACAACTGTTATTTCTTCACATTCTGTTTATAATTTAATTTTGGAATTAAACTTTCTCCTTTTAGGGTAAGTTTTTAAGTAATGTTGCTTTAAGTAGTTGAAATGCAAATACTGGTACATACACGCTGTGGGGCAGAGGGAGCATAGCATTTGATGACGAGGGGGGGGGCTTCATAATATGATTTTTGATTAAAAAGTTTTAATAGTTACATAGACAAAGCATCATTCTGCATGAAAGGAAAAAATAACATGTCATAAGTGTGTATATAAATGGTATTTATGCATCATAAATAACATTTCACTTGAAGTGAAGATATTATATTTATTAGATGTAGATTAGATGTGTTTATGTATTTAAACATCTAATTTACGTTTTTTTCGAGAGTAAAATTGTAGGGCTTTGTCTGGTTGTAGTGTGTGCCGTCTTTCATTCCAGCCACTGAATTAAATTGTGATGATCTCTGGTGATAATCAACGCTACAGTACAGATACGGCAGTCAGTGATTAGCCTGAAAACTTCTTTTCAAAAGTGCAAAAGCCGAATCAGGGTGTTATTTCTGAGTTTGGTGATGGTGATGCTTTAGATGTTGAGCACACAGCTCATTCTGTGCATTTTTCAGTCAAAAAGCCTCGTATTCATGGAGGCACATTTGTGTCTGTATGTGCCCAAATAGGTCTGCTCTGAGTGGGTGTGTGAATAGATATGTCTCAGTGAGAATAATTGAGGAGCTCTGAATGAAAGGATTTTAAAGGGATTTGCTCGCCTTGGTGAGTGAAGATGACTAATTTTAGCTTGGATTCCCGGCAATAAAAAAAGAGGGGAACACGTCATGGGATGATGACTCAGCTGAGCTGAATAAGAGAGAGAAACAGAGAGAAAGACGAGACATGACAAAAATCCTTCAACGCTCTCCAGCTCAGAAATCGCAGCATTACGTAAATAACGAACGCTAAAACAAGCGTGAATTTAATCTGCAAGGCAGCTTCTTCTGACAGACTGAAAAACAACTCAAAAGCGTTCATTCACTTTGGCTTTTGGGTAGATTGAGAGATTCTGGTCTTTTTTTTGCTGTTCTTTAACTGCTTAACGTAGTTGTTCTACTTGGTAGAGCTCATAAAGTGGCCAGTTAGTGGAAGGACAAGGTGGGTGTTTCTAATAAAGTGGCCAGTGAGAGGGAAGTACAAAATGGGTGTTTCTATTAAAGTGGCCTGTTAGTGGAAGGACAAGGTGGGTGTTTCTAATAAAGTGGCCTGTTAGTGGAAGGACAAGGTTGGTGTTTCTAATAAAGTGGCCAGTGAGTGGAAGCACAAGGTGGGTGTTTCTAATAAAGTGGCCAATTGGTGGAAGCACAAAGTGGGTGTTTCTAATAAAGTGGCCAGTTAGTGGAAGTCATTATCATCACACCAAGGGCTCAAACATGTATTCTTATTCAACCACACATCACAGCTTGCACACAAATCTATCTGAGTGCCCCAAACACAACATGCTCTGTTATCTCTCCAGGCTAAAAGGCTCTTGTAGCCCTTCAAGCTCTATTAGAGTTGAAATGGAGTGAATTTATCTGCTTTTAAACATCTTTAAAAACACTGTTTCATGCGGATAATGGGGCGGAGATTACTGCACAGCCGCTCTGCCCATTTGCTTTTGAAACAAAGACGATTAGACCTTTTCTCCAACGAAGAAAACGCTGATGATCATCGCAGAAGTTTACTCAGCAGATCTGTCTAATTTTAGACCAGCAGGGTGAGTATAAAGTTTCTTCTAATGAAATGAAAAAGGGGTTTGGAGCGATTGCTGTTTTCTCTGGATTTGTTAAGGAGGCACGGCCCGAGGTCAGGACATGCTGTCTCTGATTTTTGATGCTGTATTGAGTTTTGCGGTCTGTTTTCTTTTACCTACTCTGCGATGTCGTCTGACCGGAGGCGAAGCGAGGTTAAGTAGCCATCAGAAGAGTTCCTCATTTCCACTCCATTACCGAGAAGCCATTTCCACAGCACAGAACATTTCCACTTGTTTACATCCATCCAGCATAATCAGGGACAGCAGAGTGTGGGCTATTTTTGATAGCTGGGGCCGGACTTCATTAACACCCCCCCACCCCTAAACAGACACACAATCAAACAAACAACAACTAATCCACACAATTCTTACACTGAAACTTCAAAGTCTGGAATCATTGCTATTAATGTTCAAGAATTTAAGCTCAACATCTAAATTTTTTGTTAAACTACTGATTAAAAACATTGTAACATTGTAATAGAATCATTATTTCAAGAGTTTCAGTTTACCGTTCAAAAGTTTGAAATTATGATTCCAAAGTTCCAAATCACTGTTCAAATGTTTGGAATTACTATTTAAATGTGTATTACAATTTAAAAATATCTGGAATAACTATTCAGACATTTGGACTCACTATTCAAATGTTTGGAATCACGGTACAAAAGTTTAGAAGCATCATTCAAATTTTTGTAATTATTTTCAAATGTGTGGAATGATTATTCAAAAGTTTTGAATAATCATAAAAAAGTTTGGAATCATTATTTAGAAGTTTGGAATCATTGTTAAAAAGTTTGGATTCACCATTCAAAAGTTTGGAATCACGAATTAAAATATAAAAGTTTCAAATACCTGTCCAAAAGTTTCAAATCAGTGTTCAAATGTTTCAAATAACTGTCCAAAAGCTTTGAAATCACTGTTTAAAAGTTTCAAATCACTGTTCAAAAGTTTAAATCAGTGTTCAGAAGTTTCAAATAACTGTTCAAAGGTTTCAAATCACTATCAAGAAGTTTCAAATCAGCGTTCAAATGTTTCAAATCACTGTCCAAAAGTGTCAGATCACTGTTCAAATGTTTGAAATCACTGTTCAAAAGTTTCAAATCACTGTTTAAAAGTTTCAAATCACTGTTCAAAAGTTTCAAATCACTGTTCAAAAGTTTCAATTTAGTGTTCAAAAATTTTAAATCAGTGTTCAAAAGTTTAAATCAGTGTTCAAAAGTTTCAAATCACTGCTTAAAAGTTTCAAATCACAGTTCAAAAGTTTCAAATCACTGCTTAAAAGTTATAAATCAATGTCCAAAAGTTATAAATCACTGTCCTAAAGTTTCAAATCACTGTCTAAAAGTTTCAAATCACTGTTCAAAAGTTTCAAATCACTGTACAAAAGTTTCAAATCACTGTTGAAAATTTCAAATCACTGTTCAAAAGTTTCAAATCACTGCTTAAAAGTTATAAATCAATGTCCAAAAGTTATAAATCACTGTCCTAAAGTTTCAAATCACTGTCTAAAAGTTTCACATCACTGGTCAAAAGTTTTAAATCAGTGTTCAAATGTTTCAAATCACTGTACAAAAGATTTGAAATCACTGTTTAAATGTTTCAAATCAGTGTTCAAAAGTTTCAAATCACTGTTCAAAGGAACCAAATTACTGTCCAAAAGTTTCAAATCAGTGTTCAAAAGTTTCAAATCAGTGTTCAAATGTTTCAAATAACTGTCCAAAGGTTTCAAATCACTATTTAGAAGTTTCAAATCAGTGTTCAAATGTTTCAAATCACTGTCCAAAAGTGTCGGATCACTGTTCAAAGGTTTCAAATCACTGTCTAAAGTTTCAAATCACAGTTCAAAAGTTTCAAATCACTACTTAAAAGTTAGAAATCGATGTCCAAAAGTTATAAATCACTGTCCTATAGTTTCAAATCACTGTCTAAAAGTTTCACATCACTGGTCAAAAGTTTTAAATTAGTGTTCAAAATTTCAAATCACAGTTTAAAAGTTTCAAATCAGTGTTCAAAGGTTTCAAACCGGTGTTCAAAGTTCCAAGTCACCGCTTAAAAGGTATAAATCAATGTCAAAATGTCATAAATCACTGTCCAGAAGTTTCGAATCACTGTCTAAAAGTTCCACAACATTGTCTAAATGTTTCAAATCACTGTCCAAAAGTTTCACATCATTGTCCAAAAGTTTCAAATCACTGTCCAAAATTTTCAAATCATTGTCTAAAAGTTCCACAACATTGTCTAAAAGTTTCAAATCACTGTCCAAAAGTTTCAAATCACTGTCCAAAAGTTTCACATCATTGTCTAAAAGTTCCACAACATTGTCTAAAAGTTTCAAATCACTTTCCAAAAGTTTCAAATCACTGTCCAAAAGTTTCAAATCACTGTCCAAGAGTTTCATATCATTGTCCAAAAGTTTTAAATCACTGTTCAAAGGCTTTAAATCAGTCCAAACATTTCAAATCACTCTACAAAGGTTTTAAATCTTTGTTCAGTAGGGTAGAACTATATTCAAACATTTAGAATTAGCTTTCAAAGATTTGAAATCACGAATTATATCAGTCATTACATCACTAGGTTTTTAAACATGTAAACTGAAGCTAGCAAAATATACACACCAATTGTTAATTTAGTCAATGTTTTAAAATGAATTTGAACCAAATTCTAATCCAGACATTTTTTTACCTCAAAGTCTTTTTTGCTGTGTAAGCATGTCAGCTATTTCTTAGTTATATTACTGTATAACTGTAGCTTAATCCTAAACAGTAAAATGGGGTTGCTGCAGCCCTCCCCTGTCACCCCCTAATGTTATATGTAATTAACTAGCTACCATAGCTGATACTAATCCTGTATTTGTAGAGCTCTGTGCTCAGTGTGTTGCTCAGATGCTGTAACATTCTTGATGGAGTGGATCAAACTAGAATACAAAGAGTAACAGTGGCAGAAGTACATCAATAAATCATCAAACAGCTAACATTAGCACCATAGCTATTTCTGGCTAACATTAGCCTATAGAGAGTGATTAGCCACAAAAGTTGAATTCAGGACTGTTTTTAAAGAAATAACGTAATAATGATTATCCAAACGAAGTGGAGAGAGAGAGTGTTAGCTGAGTGTTTATCTACACATGTGTCGAGCTGAAAGAGCCATTAGCGTAGCTGCTAGGTATGTATTATCGGCCCATGTGCATAATCATGGCTGCCTCACTCTACAGCAGTTAGTGAAGTCTCTCTATGCAGAAATTGCTGCAAACCCTCCATCAGGCTCTAATGCTGCCGGTGGGAGTCGAGCCGAAAGCCTGCTGGCCCCTGCTGACCCCCACTGTGGACGCTGAAGTGCTTGATTGTGCTGTGAAAGGACCATAAGCAGCCTGGGACTCACAGCTTCTCCAGCACTAATTCAGCCATTAGCCAGCTGCAGGAAGAGAGAAAGAGAGAGACAGAGAGAGAGAGAGAGAGAGGGAGAAAGACAGACAGAGAGAGAGAGAGAGAGAGAGCATGGAGATGGAGAGAGAGAAATTGGAGAGAAAGAAAGTAGGGAGAGAGAAACAACAAAAGAAGGAGGAATAAGATAAATAAAAGAAAGAAAGGAGACAGGAAAGGAAAGAGAGGAGAGAGAAAAAGAGAAAATAGACAGTCAGAGAAATGGAGAGAGAGGGAAAGAAAGAGAGAAAAAATGATAGAGGAGAGGAGAGAGTCAGAGAAATGGAGAAAAAGTAGGGAGAGGGAGTGAGAAAGGGAGAGAGAGAAAGAGGGGAAAATGTAGAGTAAGAAAGGAGAGAGAGAGAGAGCAAGAGAGAGAGAGAAAGAGAAAGAGAGAGAAAGAGAGAGGAAACGTAGAGAGTAAGAAAGGGGAGAGAGAGAGCGTGAGAGAGAGAGAGAAAGAGAGGAAACATGTAGAAAGTAAGAAAGGAGAGAGAGAGAGAGAGAGAGAGAGAGAGAGCAAGAGAGAGAGAGAGAAAGAAAGAGAGAGAAAGAGAGAGGAAACATGTAGAGAGTAAGAAAGGGGAGAAAGAGAGAGCGAGAGAGAGAAGACAGAAAAGAGAGAGAGAGAGGATAGAGAAGACAAAAGAGAGAGAGAGAGAGAGAGAGAGAGAGAGAGAGAGAGAGAGAGAGAGAGAGAGAAGTGGCCTATTTTCCTTTCTATTCTTCCTTGGCCTCTCTTTTTTCCTTCTTTTTTTCCTCTTTTTTTGTGTAGTCGAGCCAAATCCTCCTTGAGCACTTTCACCCCCCCAAACCTTTCCAACCCCCCTGAAACCCCCCCAGCACTGATCACTACAGCAGAACAATTTTCTCCTCCATCCTCTCCTCACTCTAATGTGTGTGTGTGTGTGCGTGTGTGAGTGTGTGTGTGTGACCTCACTAACCAGAAGATCAGTTTTGTCCTCTCTTATTGTTCTCTGATAAACGCTGCAGGTTCTCCTTGTGGAGAGCAGACGGACGGCGGGGGGGTCACACTGCGCTAGTCATAACGCTGCTTCTGGCTGCGCGTCTCCCTGTTTGGACCCGAGAACCTCATTTTGTTCCCTTTCG